>NC_044497.1:16992500-17145000 GCF_902362185.1 Chanos chanos | reverse complement strand
CAGACCCCCCCCCCCCCCCCCCCCCCACTGCTCCCTCCCGTAGCCTTGCCTTGCCATCTCTGCCCAGGCAGGCTGTAATGCTCCTTTCTCAGTCTGCCCACACCCTCCCAGGCAGCCAGATTAGCACCCACACCCATCTGCCAGGAAACTGGCCCACCACTGCACATAAACGAGGGGTGGGATTTAACCCTGCTTTGTATGAGTGTGTGTGTGTTTGTGTGTGTGTGTGTGTGTGTTTGATGGAGACTGCAGGTTTTATTTCTCCCCCGTTTAACTTAGCCAGTCCTCTCCACCAGGATCCTGTCTCTTGTGTTTAGGGTTAATCTGCGGTGCCATCTGCCTCGTCTCATGATGATGCAGTCTTCAAAACTCCAACCAATCAGCTCTCTGCTTCATTAAGCACTTCCTGGCCCAGTCCAGCTCAGAGTTTACACCACAGAAAATGACCAATTACTGTACCCTTAACAATTACCAGAATGTTCTCTGGCAGTAGGACACTCAGCAGTGGCTACCACTGTGTAAAGTTCTGATGCTCTGAGTTCTGAGTTCTGATGCTCTTTTATATCAATATAGTTCATATGAATTATAATTAAAACCAAAAGAATCAGGCAAACGACCAGGAAATGGTCACCTCATTCAAAAACGACCAACACAGCCAGCGGCTCATAGCAAGAGAAGGAGAATCCAGCACTGGGGGGCAGAGCTGTAATGATGATACGATATATTGCTTTGTCTGCGTATGTTCCCCTCGCTCCACAGTTGCCTGGTCATGAGACTAACACACACGCAGGGCCACGCTGTCTGATGCTCCGCGGACAGGTGTTGGACCCATAAAGCATGAGCATGGCCAAAAACATGTCAGTGTGTATTCTGACACACCGCTCGGGCTGTCGCAGCACAGGACACACAGTTCTCTGTTTCTCTCTCTCCCTCTGTGCCGTTTGTGACTGCCCATACAAACACGGCCTCACCGTTTCGATGTCCCCACGTGAACCCAAAGCCCGGGACCTTCAGCGGGACGCCGTGTTTCCTGGCCATATTGGGGCCCAGTATTGTGTCTCAGACACTTTATGCTGATGTGTGAAATCAGTGTGTTGATTGGACCCTGCCACCTCACAGCGGGAGCATTAGCAATTAGCCGTGCCACTGTTTTTATGTTTAGATAGAAAGTTGTGTGAGTCTTTATGTGCAGGGACAAATGCCTCAGCGTTGACTTTTTTAAAAAAAAATTTTTTATCCTGCGACGGTTCTCATACCAGACGTAGGACTCAAGGTGTTTCCTTGACCATCAGAATCAGCTGAAGCACATCACTGCGCTTTGACCATCACAATCAGCTGAAGCACATCACTGCGAATTCCCAAGAAACAATTCTTTTGAAAGTACCAGTTGTATTTCAGTACTTCACCTCAAATCAAGATATGTCCTTAGAACTATATGCTGGCATTGTGCCAACAGCATCCAATTAAGTCACTTAATGATTCAACCCTTTCACGTCACTCTTCTCTGTCACAGAAATACACAAAAATAACTCTGGAAAACATGGGGAGCTTTAATGCAGACGAGGAGGGAAACCGTGACCCTGGTTTAGTTTGCAGTGCTGTTGAACCTGATTATTTCAGCTTTGTCTTTTCTCACGCTCTGTCCTCCTGCAGTGATGGAGAGTTCAACAGAAGACAAGCGAGCAGGGTGTGATGTGAGCACATCGCTGAGCGGAGAAGAGGCAGAGACGACAGAAGAGAAAGACAGGCCCACCCCTACACAGACCCAACAAGAGCACACAGGTAGGAGGAAGAGGAATGAAACTCTGTCTGTGTGTGTGTGTGTGTGTGTGTGTGTGAATGTTTTTTCACATTCTCCTCATCAATACTTGCCTTTTCAGAGAAACAATCAAAAAAAAAAAAGTGTGCTGTGTGTGTAAGAATATACCTGTCTGGCCTCAGTTGCTCCTCTACGTGAAGCTGTTTAGTTTGGAACGTTAGGTTTTTGTTCTTGCCCTAGGGGTGTGGCTCAGTATTTGTCAGTGCCTGAGAGGCAAATTTTAAAATGAATGCTTAACTTTAACATTTTCAGAAAGGGATTGACACTTGTTCTGTTTTCTCAGAGAGCCCTGGGGAGTCAGAGGAGAGCACAGAGAAGAAGGGAAAGGAGCAGAAAGGAGCGGAGGTGAGGGTGGGGTCTGACGGAGTAGACCTGTCCTCAATCAACTCCATGATGAGTACAGTGATGAAGGCGGGGCAGCTCAACGGAGGAGTAGACTCCGCCTCTAACACGCCCACCAAGACCTCTATCAAAAGCCCTAGCACCAACCGCACCGGGAGAAAGAGCCAGGTGTGAAAAAGCACACACACTCACACACACAGATGTTCTGTCCACAGACTTGCATAAATGCTCTCATTCTAATTCACAGACAACCCTGTTCTGTGTCATTGCTACCCCAACACACAGCGTCCCAGCTGTTAGCAAGTGTGTGTGAATGCATTCATGATACACTCTGTCCCAGATGCTGTCTTTAAGTGAGCAACACTCTGTGCCATTCTAATCTGAATCACTGGTCCAAGCCTTGTGTAAACACTCCCTGACTGACTCAACAACCCCAACACAGCAGTTTCGCTCCGTCACCCAGCTAGCATCTGATGAGTCTGGTGTTCTTAAGAACACGTATGATGAAACACCTTTGTTTGACTTCTAGAGAATTACCATTGAAAATTATTGTTCTAACTGTTCTAACACTAAGGAACGAAAAAGAAAATGAGTGGATATTTTGAGGTGGGTTAAGTCCTTACAGAGCGGTAGACTAAACTCTGCTTTAGTCTGTCTGTTGTTTGTTGTTTAATGTTGCTGTTCTGTATTGGTGTCCTGTGATTTAGCAGTACCAGTGCACTGTGAAGACTTTATGAGGTTATATAACATGTGTGGTCAGACACAGCTTCATCCCATAGCACTTTGATAAGATTATTCAAATCGTGTGTGTGTGCGTGTGTGCGTGTGTGCGTGTGTGTGTGTGTGTGTGTAATGATGCAGGCGACACAGGTGAAAAAGACTGCCGTTCTCGTTGTTTCAGATGTATGGTGACAAATGGTGGCCAGGCTTTTCAATCCTCCTTTTGTCCACAGTGCTGCCCGTCACATGGCTCCGATTAGAGCATGCAATTCAGCCCTGTAACGCTCTTGTGTGGGAGAACAGGTGTCACTTTTGACCCCTTGCACAGGCCCCACAACCCTTCCCAACCCCAGTCCAACACATAACACCCCCCCCCCCAATTCGCAATCACTGAATATGCTAAGCCCCTCCCCTTTTAGTCCACCAATGAATGCCGTTATCATATTCTTAGTTAGCATAATCTCTCCAGAGAGAAGGTCTGACTGGTTGTCAGATCAACAGGCATCACAAACTGACTTTTGCGCTTTTTGTGGTGAGCTGAGCATAAATGCATTTAATGAGTCAAAATACTGTACAGCAATTTTTCCTCTCATTCCTTGGGCACAAGCCAAGCACTTTTCTCTGGTTTCATAGCAAGGGTTTTTTTTGGGGGGGGGGGGGGGGGGGTGCTCAGATCCTACTCATTATATTGCTTTGAATCACTTGAATGATGCTCTACTGTCTTCACCCAAAGAGGTCTCAGCCTGTTTGTCCTTTTGAGGAAACAGAAGAGGCTTACATTGTCTTATGTAATTCACTGGATTAGGCCAAGATACATTGTGACATACAGAGAGTTTACACACCGAACCCAAATCCACCACGAGACTAATTATGATATTATAATAAGTGAGACTGTGAAAACACATGTGCTCTGCTTTCTCAGTACACCACAACCTGTTTCCGCAAACTTCAGAAATGTTTTGTTTTGTTAAAATAAAACCTGTAAAAGTGACCTTACAGTTTCCTGTCAAGATAAAAACATGGATCCATGCAGTTTGCAGTCAGGACTGTTGTTGGACAGAGTGTCAGGAGATGACCTGAGGAGCATTTCTTTTCTGACTTGTCATAATGACTCAGAGAACGGCTTGTGATACTGTCAGTGTACTGGTTCACCGCCCTGTCTCCACACATCTCATGTTTTCACCCTGACTTGCTGTAAACATTGAGCCACTCTCGGTAACAAGCTACTTTTCTCCTGATCCTTTCCTCCTCCCGGGTTTTAGTGAGAGCTTTAAGGAGCTGCAGTGTGTGAGTTTGCTGTGAGATGTGAACTGGTCACTGGGGCAGCGTGCTCTTAGAGGAGTGTGAAACCAAGCCAAAGAAAAAGCTTGCAGAAACAAAACAGTTCCCTACGCTAGCACTCTAGCAGAGGAAGAGGAAGTGCTTCCTAGAGATGTTTTTGAAGATTCCAGACGAGTTTTTGTGTGTGTGTGTGTGTGTGTGTGTGTGTGTGTGTGTGTGTGTGTGTGACTGCATGCTTGTGTGCTTGTGTTGATTATCGGGATTTCACTTTGACTTTTGACAAAAACTCCTGTGTTATGCTTTAACCCATGATATGTTGTATCAGATTACTGCATGCACTATGCGTAATGTTGTATTTGTGATCTCACATTAGTCATGTGTGTGTGTGTGTGTGTGTGTGAGAAAAGCCAGGTGAATGTATCCACCTGTGTGTGGACGGTAGTAGCATGTTGGGGACGGTTCTGTGCAGTGCTGAGCTATGTGCGCTGCTCAGTTAATGATCTGCAACAGTGTCAACAGCTCAAGAGGAGGAGCTCAGGGTATCAGGTTACAGCAGGGATCTGTCTGTGTCTGCCACTCAAGGTGAAACAGGAAACACGTCCCCCCTCAGGATGCTCTGCACAGGGGGGAGAGAGAGAGAGAATATGAAGTTTGTACAAGAAAACAACTACTGCTTTACAGCCCCTCCAGCCATACCCATGAATAAGAATAAAGACGTCTAAACGGCCCCAGGGCTGTCTGTGCGATGCCAAAGCTGACTGAGAGGTGATCGGTGGGGAAAACGCAACACAGACACGGAGATGAGACGCAAAAAGCCATGTTTTCAGTCGGGTCTCTCGTTCAGTCAAGCTGGTCTGGTATCTTAACTCACACAACGGCATGTTCTGACAAGCAGGCCAAGGTCGTCATGCAAGGCCCCTTACTCCTTTCTCCTGTCTCCATATGGAGCTTTACCCACGCTTAACACAGTCACTGAGCCCCACAGAAGGACACATCATCACAGGCCCAGATACCATGACTACTACAAATACACCACATTACAGCTCTCATAAACAAAACCATAAACAATAATGAGTAAAGAATTTTTAAGGAGAGCCCTCCCCGCGTACAATTGGGGCTTTCTCAAAAAAGGTGTAAAATTGAGCGTTCACCCTGGTGGTCCTACGAAAAGCAACACATATAGAGCTAATTAGATCATCTCTCTCTACTTTACTCTTTCTTTTCCTCTCTACTGTCCACTTGTAGAATAAGGCTGTTAGAATCCTGTTTTAGAGCAGGTTAGCCTCTCTCTGCTGCACTCCTGTGTGTGACTCATCATGTTTAGGCAACTTCACAGTTCTTGTACATTTGTCTTGTGTGGGATTCTGTAACAGTGTGTCAACAGCTGGCCAGATGTGCCTTGATAAAGTTCCCAGGAGACATGGGTATGGGACAGAGAGAAAACACTGAGAGCTTTGATTCCATATCTAAAGATTGTTTTGAACATTGAGTTTTTATATTGGATGGATGTTGTTTTGTTCCTATCCTGGTTGTCCATCATCCCAGGGACTTGGTGTAAGGCCAGAAAATTTGAGATATAGTACTGGTTGTGAAGAACAGAATATCATTGTGTGTGTTTGTGTGTGTGTGTGTGTGTGTGTGTCTTGCAGGAAGCCAAAGATGACAGCTCCTCCTTCATCTGTCCGCTTTGTGATAAGAACTGTGTTACCCAGCACCAGCTCACTATGCACATCCGCCAGGTATTAAACACACCCCCCCCCAACATGCACTCACAGACACGTGCACACATACATACACGCACACAGACACACATACACGCACATATACAACCTCACAGAAACGCACATACACACATGCACAGGCATGTACGCGCACACACACACAAGCACATACACAACCTCACACAAATGCACATACACACATGCACGCACACATACACACACACATACACACAAACGCATATGTACACACACTCTGTCTCTCTCTCTGTCAACCCACCCTTTTACTCTCACCCATGTTTTACCAAAAGATAAGAAGTAGTGAAGTGGTAACCACTACTAATTGTTTTACGTTTCATTACTTTAACACTGTTTCAGATTGCTCTATGGAAGAGTCATCAGTAAGGCGTTAAAACATACAGTTTAAACATTTATGTGATATAAGGAGAGGAGGATAAAACTCTTTACTGTGCAGTTTAAAAGGAAAAAAAAACAAAGCTTTTGTGCTGTCTGTCTCTTCTTTAGCACAACACAGATAACGGGTCGACGGATCACTCGTGCAGCATCTGTGGGAAGTGTCTGAGTTCAGCTAGCTCTCTGGACCGCCACATGCTGGTGCACAGCGGAGAAAGACCATATAAATGCAGCATCTGTGGCCAGACCTTCACCACCAACGGCAACATGCACAGGTTAGAGCCCCCCGCTAACCTCAGTCACCTTAGAGATGAGCTTTTAAAGCTGAACTCAGATCAGCTCACACCTGCTCCAGTGACACTGTCGCCGCCTTGAGCCCAATTTGAGTCAACTAGTGGACATATTCTCAGTGTACAGTTGACCAAAATGTCTGTCGCTGACCACAGTTTTTCTGCTCCTGGCCTGAATAGCTACACCGTAGAAAGGACATCAATCTACAGTTTTCTGTAAATCTGTTTGTTTTGTTGTTTTGCTGTGTAATAGAGTGTAAACCATTATTACTGAAATTTGATCATCTGTTTTACTGTATTTGCAGCAGATGATATGAGGAATGTAGTACTAGGCACTGGGAAAACTTTGGGAGACACTGGCTTAACCTCACTTTGAAAAATGTTTTCGCTGAGATTCTGGCATTTAGTGCTTGATATGTCAGAGAAGGGCAAACATTACTCAGACAGAAATGAGAGAATTTTAAGATGTAAACTACAATGTTGCGTATATAATTAATAAGAGGAAAAAACCCAAGCTCCTGTGCTGATAAGAGGCATTAAGCCCATTAAAGAGTAATTGTTTGAGTGAGGACTGGAGGACAAAAGCAAGATCAGACATGTCAGGAGACTATGATGTGGAGTATTTGCACAGGTGACTAACTCTACATTCAGGTGTTTGTTATGTGTATGTTAAGCATGTGACGTGTTTCAGGTTTAGCAGTGCCATCAAGACACCTGTGATGTCCTGCTTCTTTATTAGCTAGTCAGCAGTGAGCCTTGAAATCCTGTCTTGGAAACGATTGTGTATCCTGGTCTGTCTGAGGTTTTTTCAGACCCAGATTAGGCCTAGTTATTGGACTAAATTTCACTGTTAACGGGTATTCACCACTGCAAATCTTTTTAAGTCCTGGAGTAGGCTTAATCTGTGTGCAGAGAACGTGTTCTGTCTGTGTGTGTGTGTGTGTGTGTGTGTGTGTGTGAGAGAGAGAGAGAGAACGGACTGTGAGGGAGTTACTCACACAGTGTGAGCTTTGCTTGCCCAGAAGCTCCTCCCCCCGTCTCACAGTGACTGCCACAGTCTGTGTGTGAATTCACATCTCAGCAAGAATGTACAACATCAGCTACACAGCTTAACGCCAGTAACTTCAGCAGATGTGCTTTGCGTGCCTCATTGTCCAAAATCATTAAGTCATATTAAATGTGAATTTAAAAGTATTTTTGAGACATAATATTTATGTAGTGTTTTTTTTCCCCAGAAGACAGCTTAAAGTGCCACTTCTAACAAACTTTTTCTCCCCACCCTTCACTCAGTGTACGTGTTTCACTCAATACCCTGACATTGCTCTGCCTGTTTGTCTGTGTGGGAGTTACGTTGCGGATGAAGAGTGTGCCACAAAGATAAATTAAATGGGCGTTGGGGTGTGTGTGTGTGTGTGTGTGTGTGTGTGAGTGAGTGTGTGTACTGAAGGTGGTGATAGTGCTTTGGCAATGTTCTTGGAGTGGTCTAAGAGAAGGATAATCAAGCTGTTTTGAAAAGAAGTCACAGAGCAGGAAATGGAAGACAACTTTGAACCCTCGTCTCCCCTCTCCCCTTGTCTTTCCCCTGCTCTCTGTTCATGCTATCTGCTTCCAGCAGGCCCTGTTGATGGCCGAGGTAAACATGAACTTCCCCTGTAGGTTTCACGGGTGGAGATTCATCCCATGATATAGCATGAGTCAGTAGAACCGTTTGGTTGTTTGTGTGTGTGTTAAGTAAGAATGAGATTCTGCAGGTTAAGGTAAAGATGGAGAGATTGGATGTGTGTGTGTGTGTGTGTGTGTGTGTGTGTGTGTGTGTGTGTGTGTGTGTGTGTGTGTGTGAGTGAGTGAGCAAGAAGGCTGAGGCAGTGGTCATGCATTTGTGTGTGTGTGTGTTTGTGTTTGTGTGTGTGTGTGTGTGTGTGTGTGTGAGAAGGCTGAGGCAGTGGTCATGCATTTGTTTGTGTGTGTGTGTGTGTGTGTGTGTGTGTGTGTGTGTGTGAGAAGGCTGAGGCAGGTGTCATGCATTTGTTTGTGTGTGTGTGTGTGTGTGTGTGTGTGTGTGTGTGTGTGTGCGTGTGTGCGTGAGAAGGCGAGGCGGTGGTCATACGTTGTGTGTGTGTGGCTGCTGATTGTTCAGAGGGTCATGAGTTGTTTTGTAGGGAGGGGAGAGTGGGAGTTAATGCTGAGAATATGGTCTATCAGCCTCCCTGCAACTCCAATTCAAATTAAACTTTTTACTCTTATCCCCACCCCCCTTTCTCTCTCTCCCCTCTCCCTCTGTCTGTCTTTCTCTCTCTCTCTCTCTCTCTCTAATCTTCACTCTCCCACCTTGTGTCTAAGAGAGCGTGTGTGTCTTTGTCAGTATGAGAATTTAACATCCTTCATTACATCTGTGTCATTTGTGTCAAAAAAAAAAACAACCTCCATCATGCAATTTTTTTTCTCCAGTAAATTTTGATGAGGAGCATGTGAATATAATTCTGTCCACATCTCCTCCTTTTTCATTTTTTTTTCTTTTCCTTTGGAAAAGGATAGTTAAAGAAAGTTGTCACAGACTTGATGTTGTAGGGCAGCTGGAGCACTGATGCACGAGGAAGCTGTCCATGCTGTTGGCAAGGAGTCGGCCATTTTATGCCAAACCATCACACGGAATGGGGGGTAGGGAGAGAGGGAGGGAGAGGGGGAGTGAGTTGCTGTTACCATGGCAAGAGAGCATAACTTTACTGAGGAGAATGGTTAAAGAAAGAGCTGGATGTTGTGTACGTGTTGTCTTTTTTTTTTTTTTTTTTTTTTAACTTTCCTTAACCCCTTCATCCTTGGCTGCTCTGCTGAAACAGCTCAGCGCTGACATAATGTTGCCCTTGGTGTGACTTTGCATTTGAGACCAGACGACCTCACAGCGCCCTCTGTCTGTGCCCTGTAGCTCTACACTGGAATGTCAGGATTGGCTGGAATGGACTTGTTGATGCATCAACAAGTTTTGTGATCCGCCACAGATTAGCCAACCAGCTCTTTGAAATCTTACTGATAAATATTTTGAATTCAAGGAGTCAAAAGGTTAGCCTGCTTATGTGCTCCACAGAAAGATCAAAATAAAGTGAATATCTCACCATCTGTGCACAGCTATAAATTGCACAGATGAATAGAAAATATACATAATATACATCATCTGCAACAACAGCAGAATCACTTAATCAAAATGAAACACTGCATCTTTCCACTGTTACAGATATGCTGTTTTCCTCTCTCAAGATTCCCATCCCAATGTTTTTAATTCTTTTGTGTTCCCTTCCCTGGGATGAATCTAGTGTCTCAGTTGATAAAGTTTATATGGTCAAAGTATGTAGGTTTAAACTGAGTAAAGTCATCAACTGAAGATGAGTGTAGAGGTGGTCCTTTCCATCCAATCACAGTTTGCTGACTTGGCAGTGTAGGTCCCCTGTGATTGGTCAGGGCCGCGGTCAGAGTCCAGGGTGGTGAGGCAGAGTAGACTGCTGCCTGTCAGGCCCCCACATGGGCGGCCGGCTCACTGCCTGCTATTAATAAACTACTAGCTGTAGAGTGAAAACTGAGACCTGCAGAATCAGGGATGTCTGACCTTTTACATGGACATACACAGAGTTGAAAGAGACTCGCACAGATGAACAAACCCCCTTCTCACTTGTTAAAAGACTCAACACATATATACATACATACACGAACATGATTTTATATAAATCCCATTACAGCTATAGTTTACATAGTTTTATGTAAACCTGTGTACATTAAGCCAGCTGAGCACATTGTGTGTGTTGCCTGGCATTGTTGATTAAAGTCTTTATCAAAGCACTCAACACACATCATATATGCATTTTGTTTGGTCTCTCACTGAGAAGAAGAGAGAAACTCTTAACCATCTGAACCTGCATTTTGGATTCTCTCCCTTGTCTTCTCCTTTTTATTTATGTATTGATGTATTTATTTTAAGTCAAGTAAGTCCTCTTTCTTTCTTTTAGAGTGGTCTCAGCTTTGGGGTTTTTATGTACTGCAATTGTCTGCAGTTCGAGAGAACTACCAACCCCAAAAAAGAAAAGTTCTTTGAAGTGGGCAGTCCCCCCTGCTCCCTCCCTTTTTCCTCCTCTTATATCCTTTCTTCCGTGGTCATCTCCTTAATTACCCAGGCAGCTTAATGATACTCAGAGTACATGGGGCACTGCCTTTCTTAGTGTGATGTGAAAAAAAAAAAAAATCAACGCCTGAGATGCCACAAGCGAAGCTCTGCATGCTTTCTTATTTAATGGTTTAGTTATTAGCACAGACTCTGTCTTAAAAATGCTTAGGTGTGTCAGTCCGTTGACTCGATTATCACCTTTCCAAGCTCTTGCCGTGCATACGTGGAGATAATTGTGCAGCTCCCCCCTCTTCCTCTCTCATTCCTAGACTCAAATCCATGTATGGGCATAAGAGACCAGACGGATAATTACTGGGAATCTCAGCCCATTATGGACTTTTCCTTTGGTGCCATTTCCATCAGGTCTTGATGAGGATACACAGAGAGTCATCTCTGCGACATTCCTGAGAGATTATCAATGATTTGAACAAGCTTCAATGACCTAGCCCCAGGCTAGAAAGGCTGGTTTTAGAAGAGGTTGTGTTACCGTGCATTGTTGAATGCTCAGAGACCAAGTCATTATTTTTGAACAGTTCCAAATGTTAGGACAGTGTTGGTCATATAAGTCACATGAAAACCTTGTCTGTTTGGTGTGATATTTCTTCCCCATTTCTGCTTTTCACGGTAACCTTAATGGTTTATCAAACTGGTGCAAGTTTACACTAATCCACTGTCATTTGCTCACTCTGCTGCGAACATTGTTAATGATAAGTCTTGTTTCCACATTCTCCATTCAGACATATGAAGATCCATGATAAAGACCCTGCCAGTTCTGTGCCCACCAGCCCCCCGTCCCCCATCAAACGCAGGCGCCCCTCCGCCAAACGGAAGCTCAGCCAGGATGAGGACGGAGACCGAGGAGACGAGCCGTCCAGCAAGAGGGTACGTCCTGTTCCTTCTCCCACTCAACAGGCTCTGTTTTGGGAGGACTAGGGTTTTTGATTGTGTGATTGCTTATGAGTGGCCTCTATTGCTGCAGGTTCTGGATGACAGCGGTTTGGATGAGCAGGGATTGGCCAAGGGAGATGACGAGCTGCTGCCCTGCCCAATCTGCTTCAAGTCTTTCAACTCCAAATATGACCTGGAAACCCACATGGATACCCACCCAGACAGTACACTCAGGTACGGGAGACACTCTCAACTAAGAAAAAGTTAGTGCATGTTGGGCTGAGTATATGTAATTGTATGAGTATGACTCCATTCATGTAAAGCCTGTCCTTTCACATATACATACACAGAACAAATGCATTCTCAGATACATTATCATATGGGGAACTACGCTGTCCAGCGTGGACTTCAGCTCTTGCCTCAAGCGCAGCCTGGTATAAGATGACCGTCCGTTATGCTAAAGCTGGGATGTCGCTTCATTGTTTGACATGGGTCCTGTGTTGCCCGGGGACACCAGAGGCTGGGGCTTTAAGCAGGATCCCTGCAGTTGCTGGGAGATTATGGTGGCATGCTTTGTGCTGAAACAGTCATAATTTAACACATCCGAACAGAGGCGACGACTCCTCTTGCCTACCAACTATGCACAGAGCTTTTGTTTCAGAGGCTCTGCACTGACATGCTCTGTATGTACAAAGTTTATGTTGGAAAAACACGGGATTTTTTTGTCTCTGTGTGAAACAGTAATTTGAAGCTGACACGTAGTGCCAGATGCACTGGCCCAATGTATACCTTTACTATGAAGGCACTTAGTTTAAAAAGTGAGTATATGAACTCAGAAGATGCAAAATAGGTCTCACCTGTGTGTGTGTGTGTGTGTGTGTGTGTGTGTGTGTGTGTGTGTGTGTGTGTCGGTGTCGGTGTCGGTGTTTGTCTGTGTGTGTGCATGCATTCCATCAACACTGTGAGGACAAACTGTTTCTGCCCCTCCCCCTTTGTCTGGCCCACAAGCACTGGGGCAAGGAGAGGTGTGTGAAGGGGAGGAGGAGACGAAATGAAGGAAGAGAGGAGGAGAGAACGCTACCATGGGGGATGTGAATGTGTGTGTATTTATGCTGGGGTGTGGTGGAGGGGGGGTGGGGGGGTGAGGGGGTTAATGAGCCACAGAAGGAGACTTCAGGACTCTGCCTGCTGGACCTCTCAGCGATGTGGGGAGGGGGGGAGGAAGAAGAGGGGGGAAGGGTGCAGTATCCTTGGAGACATCACAGTCTGCAGACCACTGTTCACTCAACCAGTGCTTCTCCAGCTCTTGTTAATGGATAGCTTCACCAAATGTTTCAGGATCAAAAGAGTTTGTGTGTGATTTTAGTTTTGGTGCAGTGGTATTGTTGCAAGTAAGAAAGAGCAGCAAATTTAGCACTAATCCTGTGTAATCACAAAAGCTACGAGAGCTAGTTAAGAGGATCTAAGCTGCTGTGAATTGGTATCCTCTGTTTAGGGCTATTAAGGCGCAGCAGCAAACACACACACAAGGATGCTTGTAAGACACACAGCATTTTTTTCAGCAACTTCTCTGTCTGATGTATGTCTGATTTAGTGTAGGTGGGCATTAGGCTTCAGAACATATGTTTGAAGGGAATTAGAGATGACACTTTTTTACTATGTCTGACTGAGAAAAAATTGAACTTGTGCACATACACTCTAAGGCCCCTGTCATACAGAAATGCACAAAAAGAGGCGATTAGGTGTACCCGCTTTTGCTGGTAACAGCAGTACATGTTTGTGTGTGTGTGTGTGTGTGTGTGTGTGTGTGTATGTGTGTGTGTGTCCATGTGTGTGTATGTGTGTGCGTTTCTATGTGTGTGTCTGTGTGTTTCTGTGTGTGTGCGCATGTGTGTGTTTGTGTATGTGTGTGCGTGTCTGCTTAGATAATGCGGCTTACAGGCCACACAGACACCTCGTCACAGTGAGCAGGGGCAGGGCTGATGATAAGAGCTGTTCACGGCGTCACAGATATGAGCCAGCTGTCCCTCTCAACGCTTAACTAGCCAGAGAGAGAGTGAGGGAGAGAGAGAAAGCTTCCACGTTCTGTGGAGAAGTTATCTCACAGCCACCACCACCACAAGGCTTCAGGAAAAAGTTAGAGGCCTAGAGGTGTTTCATGAAATGTAATACAGTTGTGTCTTTAACTGAAGATGGTGTCAAAGCTCACGGTTTCTCAGTTATCCAAATGTCCAGTAATCTGAATTAATTATATCCACTCAAAGCTGAATGTAAATGTTTTTGATCACATTTGTATGTGTTGCAGGGTTTTGTTCCTTTTAGTCATTGTCAAAGAAGGGCCATACATTTACCAACAGTTTAAAACCAGACCTAATACATGTCTGTGCACAGTTTTTACAATAACAATTCAAGGAATACAGCAAAGTGAAGTCTAGCTATGCCTTATATTGATTTCCCTCCTTCCAGATGTGAACTGTGCTGTATGTCCTTCCGAACACATCGTAGCCTGCTCCGTCACAACGCAGTCATCCATAAACAGCTGCCCATGGACCCCATGGGACGGCCCTTTATCCAGAGCAATCCTTCCATCCCCCTTGGATTCAATGACCTGGCCTTTATTGACTTCTCATGCCGCAAGTTTCCTCACATTGCCCAGGTAAGCTTCTGCAGTCAGTAATGGACTGAACACCACTGGATAATGCAGTTTAAGAGCAGATTGGAGCAAAAAGAATCGCTGATTTTTTGGAAGCTCGGGTAGAAATTTCTATTTGCATGTTTTGTGGAGATTATTTTAACGTACCTTTCATGGTTGTTCGCATAATGACTTTTACGTTGTTGACAGCATTTGTTCATGACAATTGCAAATAGCTTCATTTGTCATATTATCATGGCTTATTATGAACATGTCTTTAATGATGGAAGAAAGTAGGTTGCTCTTAACTTTTATACTGATTCTTTTGGTGGTGTTTTTTTTTCACAGATGTGGTGTGAAACCAATCTACGCAGGTGCACCAGTAAGTTCCATCGGTTTGTTTGCGAGACCTGTGATAAGGCCTTCCCCCTGCGCTCGGCTCTGGACCTGCACAAGGTCTCTCATGATGGCGCAGAGAGTGCCAAGGATTCTGTCTCTGAGGAGTCTCCCTCTGCTCAGAGTCAAAAAGAGCCCCCCACAACATCCGAGAAAAACAGCTTTATGGACTCCTTGGGCCTCCAGCATGTCTCCCAGGTCAAGCCTGTCCCTTCCGAAGAGGAGATCAGGCAAGCGGAGCTGGACAGTATCCGCTTCATCCATGTAGATCCACCACAGCCTGCCATACCCTTGTCTCTTTCTCTTGTGGATCCAACAACACTCCAGGGCCTGTCTCAGCGCGAGGCCCTTAGCCTTCTATCGCTGCAGCCCTTCCAGAGTGGCTTCCTTCTCCAGCCTGACGGTGGTGTGGTAGTCAAACCTGTGTGTGGAGAGACTGGCGTTGAATTGGCAGACATCCAGCAGATCCTCAAAGTGGCCTCACAAGCCCCAAACCAGATTGGCCTGCCACCCTTGTCCAAGGCACCCTGCAGCGCTATGCAGTCAGTCTACAAACAGATGCCCCCGCTCAAGCCAAAGCCCCTGGTCGCTCCAAGGACCAACATGACCATGTCCACTCCGCCACCTCTCTTGAGCACCCAACAGGCTTCCCTTGGGTGCATCAGCCCCAGCCTGCCGCCCCCTGCTAACCATTTGCACAAGACCACAAGAGAACTCTCCTCTTCCTCCTCTTCTTCATCCACCTCTTCAGGCAGCCAGGCGTCCATGGATAAGATGCAGATGGAGGCGGAGTGCATGGGGGATGCCCACACCCCCGTGGACACTGACGAGCACCAGATCAAGCAGGAGGATGGAAAGACAGGGGATGTAGCCGGGAAGAAAGGTGGAGCTCGTAAGGCCTCGTACCCTTGCCGCTTTTGTGATCAGGTCTTTGCCTTTTCTGGTGTTCTGCAGGCACACATGCGATACCACCTGGGCATTCTCCCTCACCAGTGCAACATATGCGACTATGTCGCACCAGATAAAGCCACACTGATCCGTCACCTGCGTACACACAGTGGCGAGAGGCCCTATGTCTGCCGTGTCTGCCATTACCCGTTCACTGTCAAGGCTAATTGCGAGCGTCACCTGCGCAAGAAGCACATGAAAAACACCCGCAAAGAAATCGAGAAAAACATTAAGTATGTAACCTCGTCCACCTCCACTCCTGATGCACCAGAACAGGTCGGGGCTGGTGACACAACCTGCCGTTTCTGCGGGGAAGACCTCAAGAGCTATCGGGCTCTACAGATCCACCTCCGCACCCATAACGGCTGCCAGCGTAAACCGTTTGAGTGTAAGCGCTGTGGAGCAGCCTTTTTGGCCAAGCGAAACTGCATTCATCACCTGTTGAAGCAGCACCCGGAGGTGCAAGAACAAGAGATTGAGGAACACATCACTACTCTCCTCCCCTCTGCCTCTCAGGCCAGCCCCAACCTGTCTCTGCTCAACAGGGTCTCTCCAAGCACCTCCCTTAACCCAATCAAGGTTGAAGATTTGAGCTTCTACAGTGAAGAGCTGGACCAACCACTGGACTTCTCCAACAAAAGCCGCACAAGCAGCAATGCTGGGAGTCCTGGGATTAAGTTGGAAGCTGCCTCTTCTGTATATGACAGTTCCATGGAACCTATTGATCTCTCAATGCCAAAGAATTCAGAGAAGAAACTTAAGGGAGATCCTGACTCCATCCTACAGAAGGAGGTCAAAAAGGAGCAGGTGTCCCTTAGTATCTTGGATCACAACTTTTCTCAGGCTTTCCTGGATAAGACCATTGATGAAAAGTCCCACCAGCTTAGCTGTTACCAACTTCCCCTGGCCTTGGCTTCTCCACTTAGTAATGTCACCGGCATTTCAGGCCGGGCCTTGCGGTTGAAGCGCCTGTTGCCCAAACCTGCTTCTGCAACCTTGAAGGAGCTGCCACCTCTGGCGTCCATCGCTCAGATCATCTCTTCAGTTTCTGGTGCTCCAGATCTTCTAAAACGAGAGAACCTCCTGGAGAAGAATGCAAGTGTGCTTCAACCTGATCTTGATGCCTCTGGCAAACAGGAAACCCTGGACAACTCTGCTGATGAGCTGTCCCAAGATGGCTCCAAGAAGAAGTGCAAAAAGAGGCCAGCTATCAACATGGTCACAGAGAAGTCTATTGTGAATGTAGCAAGCTCTGGCACAGGCAGCGGGATTGACTTGGAGTCTAGTGGGGAATTTGCGAGCGTTGAGAAGATGCTAGCCACTACGGACGCCAACAAGTTTAGCCCCTATTTGCGAACAAGCGCAGTCGACATGGGAAAGAAGGAAGGAGAGCAGGCGGGCACCAGTGAAGAGAAACAGAGGACAGAGAATAAGCAGCAACAAGCCCAGCAGGCTCCACAGTCCAAAGGAAAGAAAAATGCATATTCTAACTCCGTGCAGAAGATGACCTGCCCTTTCTGTCCAAGAGTCTTCCCATGGGCCAGCTCACTCCAGCGCCACATGCTCACACACACAGGTGAGATGGAACCTTGTTTAAGACATACACAGACGAGTTCGATGGCACTTTAGATTGTGTGCAAAGATGTCATTTTCAGAAACTAAGCTATGACCTTAACCCTTTTAGGATGGCTGTTATAATGGTATTGTTTTGGAAGAAAATCTAGAAACTCTTTTATCTGTTATGATTCCTGAAACAATACATGCTGAATTTACGTTGTACAAAATTTTTTAGTTTTTGTTTTAACTCTTTTTGTGCATGTGCATGCATGTGCGTGCGTTCTTTACAGGTCAGAAACCATATCCTTGTCCCAAATGTGATGCCTTCTTCTCCACCAAGTCCAACTGTGAACGGCATCTTTTGCGCAAGCATGGTATAGCCAGCAGAGTTCTGCGGCGAAATGGGGCTATGCCCAAGGCTAAAGAGGTAGAGGAAGGTTCACCAGAGAGCGCAGGTATAGTGAAACTGAAAGTAAATTGTGTTAGCTGCAAGTTTGAATATTTTAATCAAGATACTGTATTAGATGTTGTGGCGTAAAGGCCTTTTTTTGTTGCATACCTACATTAGTGACATTCTTATGACACTTACACATGTGATAAGACCCATTCAGAAGAATTAAATAAAATGAAACAGTATTTAAACAAACTATTCATCTTTCATGGTGTCTTGCGATAAATGACACTCTGTGATTACTGTGGAATATTATGTATTTTATATACCTTGTAACCTTGTGTAACTGGATGCCTGTATATTTCAGAGAGCATGTCTGAAACAGAGTTCCCTACCATGGAGGCTATGGATGTCACAAGTGCTGAACCTGAAAAACCAGCTGTCCCTGATGCTCAGAAATCCTCCCCTGCCAAGCCAACAGAGGCAGCAGCAGTGGAGCCTGTCTCACACCAGGTGGAGCCAGAGAGCCAGCCTGGGCTTGAGTCTGCTGAAAACGACAGCATGAACGACAATGACGACGATGATTCTCATAGCAACAAGAGTCTTGACCTTAACTTTGCCAGCAAGTTAATGGACTTCAAGTTTTCAGAAGGCGATCAGCCGCAGTCCTCCCCATCAGAGAAAGCAGCTTCTCAGGAGGAGTCCAAGTACACTTGCAAAAGCTGCAGAAAGAGCTTCCGTTATGCTGCCACTTTAGCCAGGCATGAAAAGGTGCATTTGTTGGAAGGCACAGCTGGCATGCACCCCAGACCAGAGGACCTTATAACATCAGATGAACCGGGGAAGGAGGAAACAGAGGAGGAACTGGAAAGAGAAGAGAAAAAGGGAATAGCAGAGAGTGAGGGAGCTGGCAGCGGGATGGACAGTGGCTCGGAGGAAGAAAAGGAGAGGGAGGAGAGGAGCGATGAAGAGGGAGGTGTGGCAGAACCAAAGAGCAGTGAGGGAGAGGTTGAGGGATCAGGCAACAAAGCCGACAAGAGGAAGAAGATCTGCAGCGTTTGCAACAAGCGCTTCTGGAGTCTACAGGACCTGACCCGACACATGCGTTCTCACACAGGTACAAAACAAAACCTTTTATTTGTAATGGCAGTAGAGCTTAAAGTCTGAAATATTTCGACTTAAGGGTGCTGTCAGGGCATTTTAAAGAAAGACAGCAGTGTAGTCTATACTCTGTCTTGATAACCAGACAGGGAATGCATCCTTTTTTGATCACTAAATGCATCACTAAATGCATTCAGCAAAAATGAAATGTCATAATAACACTGTATTGTGTAGAAAAATAACACAGGTAAGGCACTGTTTGTGCACTGTTTAAGGCAGTAGTAGTAATAGTCATATATTTTTAAATGCCAGATATGTGATGTGAAATAGTTAACAACAGTGAAGTAAAACTGTTGTTAACTGTGAAGTAAAACTGTTGTTAACTTTGAAATGTGTGAACCTGCTTCCCTTTAGGTGAGCGGCCATACAAATGTCAGACGTGTGAGCGCACCTTTACCCTGAAGCACAGCCTGGTAAGGCACCAGCGGATTCACCAGAAGCCACGTGGGCCAGATGGAGAGGGGTCGACCAGTGGGGCCTCAGGTGGAGTTGGGGATGAGGAGGCTTTCAGTGGCCGTTCGGCCAGCGAGGGTGAATACACCCCCACCAGCACCAACCCCCCTTCTGAGAATGAAAGCGAGGCCCCAGAGACGGCTAAGGAGGAGCCAGAGCAGCAGGAGAAGGACGGCGAGCTTGCACCAGCCTCCTCTAACAAGGACGCAACCCCTGAACCGGTCACCACGGAGACACCCAAAGAGCCCCCATCAGAGCATCAAGCCTCAGAGTCGCCGTCCACGTCTGAGAAAGAGGTGGACGAGTCATCGGAGGGATTTCTCCAGGGCCTGCTGGAGATCCGCACCAAGCCCCCCATAGACCATATCCTGCCTGCCAGCGAGCCCCCGCTTCTGGGTGTAGAGTGAAGGGCGAACCCTCCCCATCCTTCCTCAGAGATGTCTTTATGCAGTGGGAATATTGTGCTGCATCAAGAGGTGGTGCCAAACAACAGAAGTATATTCGAATTGCAAAACGTACAAGAACATGGAAGAAAGAACACCACGTTTTCAAGTGCCTTGCTGTTTTTGTTTTCATTTTTGTTTTTGTTTTTTTTTTTCTATTTCTTTATCTACATTAATTGGATGATGAAACATTAATTTTTATAGTATTTTATGATTATTATGATTTTTTTTTTAATCTTCAAAGAAACTGCATTATTGAGCAATAAATGAATGATCTCTAGCGTATCTAGTATTTGTTGTACATTATGAGAGGAAAACCTAAAAATCTGTTTGTTTGTTTTTTTTATCAGCAAAGAGGCAAAACAATAAGAAGCTGGCATGGTGGTGTTGTCACAGACATGTCAGGGCTTGTAGATGATTGCATAACTGGAATACACAGCACACAAACTACAGCCCTATAGGGCCTCTACAGGACTTCATTCTTTCACATCTTCACCATTAGTTTTCTTTCCTCATGTGATTCCTTTGCTGACATAGGCCTCCTCCTGAACTGGCCTGAGAGAGTGTGAGTGAACTCTTGTGTGCTGGATAGTGGAGCTTTGAGAAAAGAGGAGTTCCAGAGAATTTGTTTTTTGTTGTGGTCTCACTCCAGAGGAGAAAGTTTGGTTGTAATTACAACAACATTCAGATGATGATGCGTGAATATGGGCAATATTTGCTCGAGTTCTTTCTCTTCTCAAACTCCCAGCCGAATTGACTATGTTTGATGTCCTTTGTTAGCTTTCTATTTTTGGAAGAGTTGGACGGGACATTGTACTGTGGATAACCGCAGTATTTTTTTTAACACAAGGGCTCCAGGACTATTTGTCCTTTGACTTTCATATCACCTCTCTGTCCCGAGAAACGTCTCTCTCCGAAGGGAGGGGTTTTTTTTGTATCTGACTAAAGAGACCATTTTCTTGAAAAACCAGGTTGAACGTCTTCCAGAATAATCCCTGAGGCCTTATTTGTGGTTCTGCTGGTTCTTGAGCGGAGCACCCCCCCCCCCCCCTCACACCCTCTGTCTCCCTGGTGGAACACTAGTCTTCATTTTTTTACTTGAACATTGTCGCCCTGCTGCCTCCTTTTCTGGACATGGCACCTCTTGCTGGTCCACTCGTCCTCCAGAGCGCCTCTCCTGTGGGGACTTAAAGCAATCACGTGTGTGTACATTTTTTGGGGTGAGGTTTTTTTTGTTTTGTATTGTTTTATTTTTTGTTTTTCCCCTCATTGCTCTCTCTCTCTCTCTCTCTCTCTCTCTCTCTTTCTCTTTCTCAATTGTATGAATACTCAATGTAAAGGAACCTCAGACAGAAACAAATGAAACCTCAAAGCTCGTGGAGACTGTGGAAATGGCAAAGACTTGCAGAATTGATGGACTCGAGTCTCCTGTTCACTGGACCAGTCATCATTTGACTGCATATCTCTCACTGACTATGGACTCTTCGTACTACAGCAGCAGCAACAACAACAAAAAAAAACACGAGAAAAAGCAATCAGAAAAATGAAAAAAAAAACAAACAAAAAAAAACAACACATAAATCGAAGCAACAGAGCAGTGTACAAAGCGAAACAGAGTATTGAAAGTTGGCAAGTGGAAAAGCTCAGACTGTTGGGCAGGTGCTTTGAACGCTAGTCCCTGATTGGACGCGAGTGTGAATGTTTTCCAGCAGTGAGTGGGCTCTGGTGGCCCTCTGCTGGTGGAATGCAAGTATCTCACCTTACTCTGCTTCTCAGGCCCATGGTTAGTATTGAAGAACTTGAATGGGAAAACAACACAATCTTTGTCTCAAAAATGTGTACATTGGACTCACTGAGCTTCTCTCAATAACCCTTTTCGTGGGTATACGTATGTGAATGCAGTGTGTTTGTATACATGCAAATGGGTGTACGTGTGTATGTAAGGATTCTTGAGAAGAATGCACACAGACTGTTTTAATGTATTTATTGATCCCCAGTTATTCCAAGGAGAAGCCATGTATTAACAAACAAAATTATGCTGCAGAGAAGAAAAAAAGATTCAAGTACAACACATCGAATCCCAGCACTGACCTGGGTTTTTTTCTTAGCAATAATCACTATTGATTCTAAAGCTTTATATAGACCTTTCTGTTTGTGTGTTTATAGGCTGTGAGGTCTGTTGTATTTTGTTATTATTATTTCAGTTTGGCTGACAGGTGAGTTTTTTTTTCTTAGATATATAAAAGCGTATAAAACTGTGAAATATATTGTGTTCAAATATGGGTGACTCTGTAGGTTAGTTTTGCATGTTAACATTATTTGTTCGATTACGGATGATTTTTTTTTTCTTTTCCCCATTCCTCCCTCCCCCCTCACTGTTTTGCTCTCAGGGTCCTTTTGAAAAACACATTCAAAACTTCATTTTTTTTTCCTGAGTTGCAAATTTTGTTTCACCATGTCATGATTTTTGAAGTAGTTCAGTTTAAATTGTCAATCACTACATTTAGCACTTCACTGTGAATTCTTACGAGCAGAGTAATCGAATCTATTTAAACCTACATTTTCTTCTGCGTTATTTTTTGTTTGTTTGTTTTTTTGACATGCCAAAATTAACAAAACTAGTTTCATTTTATTTCTCTCCTGGCGTTTTTTTTTTTTTTTTTTTTTAAATTCTCCCGTGTATCCCCGTATCTCTTGACTGTTGTTGACGTTCTGCTTCATTGCTCAAGGGAACAGTGCGTCGCTGCTACTCCCACAAAAGGATTAATTCTACTGGACCTGGATCAGAGCCAGAATCACCTAAGCATTTGGTACACTACTTCTGCTCCTTTATATGACAGTGCTTCAGAAATCAGAAATGTAAGATGTTCTGTATCAAGACAATTAAAGCAATAAAGATATATCAAAGGACAGGTGTGAATGCTATTAGTCTGTTGGAATTTGTTCTTTAAGTGTAAGTCTGGTCACAGATATGGGTTTTGCTTAGATGTTGGCCCTGATGGCATTGTCCTTTCTGTAGACAGAATATTTCCATTTCAGAGGTCATACCTATCTTTGACCAAAGAGTAGGAAGTGCTGAGACATGCATACCAATTTGAAAACACAACAGATGCAAATGTGTTGTCCATGAAGAGGACCGTAGGTTCACGTTGCAATCAAAATGGGAAATGCTTGAAATGTAACTCTCATCCTTAAGCTGTTGAAGTAAGCAACAGCAGTTTAATGTCTTCTTCACAGACTTATAAATTAAGCTCCTCGTAACTCAGTCCCTCTCAGTCCAGTCTGAGACTGACGAAATGGACAGCCAAGAACTTAAGTCACAAAATAAACCAGCTTCACAGAGTGCAGTTTTAGGCCTCATGCACATTTGGGGCACAGTTGTGTCATTTCCAAGTTTGAAGAGATGTGTCACAGACATGTGACAATACTACATAATACCACACACTACAGTACTCTAGGCCACAGATGTAAAACAACCAGTTGAACTCTTTTGTTTAGCTTGTGGGCTGATGCAGTACTGTCTCCATTGTAAATAGATTAGAATTCTTTTAACTCCTGCCGGAATTTCTCAGTATTCAGTCTTCCACACTGTCAGTTTCCCAATGCTGTCATCTAAAGAGAGAAAAGAAATGGATTAGAGCTGTAATTACTGGCTTCATGGTGACTGGCTTTCTTTCAGTGGTCAAAGCCAATTTTTTTTGTTTTATTTCTGATAAAACAAGTTCTCTTGTTTCCGCAAGTCTCCTGATAAAACAATACATATAAATGTAAGTCACACTGAAACCAGTATGCTATTGGCCTGGACCTTGAGCTAAAACTACCAAAAGAAAGAAGTCATTTTAATCAAAACAGATTCACTTCAGTGCCAAGGTACGTGACATAATTGGAGTTTCCCATTTTGTTCAGATCTGAAGTCGAATCATGAAAGAGTCCTCGTTCAAGCATCTTTAATGTTGCAGTGATCATACTTTAAGGCATTGCTCAGCTCCAGAGGTTAATGAGTTTGTAAAGGGCTGTAAGTGAAGTTTTCATTACAGTCTGTGTTTGATCCTTTGTGTGCTGACACTGATGAACCGTAAGGTTTCCTACCTTACTAAAAGTCCAATGGAAGGGCTTCTCGCATCTCTGAACTTACTTATATACCTGAGGCTTACAACCTCTCACTAAAACCTCTACATAAATTTCTTCCCATTCTGCAAGCACTAATATGACATGCCTCCATTGTGAACAGCCTAATGAACCCAAAGGGTAGTGGAAAGAATAAAATCCTTCCCACACTGAGAAAAATGGTGTGGCTTTCACCCAGATGTACTTGCCAATGACACAGCAGGGTTCTATGCTGCCTTTAGTTCCTCTCACACCAAGGAAATGCTTGTCTCCACCATGAACTGCTTGATGCTTGAACCTGCCAAAGCGATCATAATAAATTCTTGAAATGCTAAGGGCAGTGGTATGGAGCATCTTCAGTGTGAATGTATGGTCTTGTAGATTATTTTTCTCTCTTTCTCACTGAGAGGTACAAAGACAGTCATCTCAAGTAACTGTTTCTCTGTGGAGACATCTGGAGGAAGAAGATAAGAAGGTTGACTGCTTCCATCTGCCTCTCACTACATGCATTTGCCTACAGTGATATTAACTGTGCTGGTTACAGACCACATCAGGATGCTCGTAGGGTTTTGGAGCTTACTGAAAACACAACAAGGGAGCATTCAAAAACAAGGGCACAGCATGACATTTTGTAGCACTTTAAACAGGGGTGTTGGTTTCTGGTCTAAGGTTATAGTTACTATTATTTATGAGGTAATTCTGCAAGCATTAGGCAATATTTGTTGAAACCAGCCATTTTTGATCAGTGGACAACCCAGTTAGATACTGTTCAGCTGATCATGAGTATTCTACTGTGAAACTGTTTTTATATTCACAGTGAATGCACACTGATGTAATGGTAGAACAGTTGAAATTATACAATATCATTCCCTATGATTAGCCAGCTGCTATCACATTAACCCATGTGTAACTTGTTCGGCATGTTACCATGGTCTTTCTAAGGCACTTATCTCAGTTTAAGCTCAGAATGCTACTATCACTTCCTGAAATGCGGTTTTGAGCAGTACTTTAAAAACAACAACAACAAAACAAAACAAAACAAAAAAAACACATAGAAAATTGGGTTGTCCTGGTAACATGAGCACTTTTACCATGTTTAGCCTACCTCATTCTGATATTCATTCATCTCTACCTCATTCTTCTACCACGTTTAACCTACCCCATTCAAAATATAGCTTACCTTTTTAGATGTGAAAAAAAATCTACAAAGTTAAGGAGAACATATTATTCATTTTTGTATGAAAAATGGGGATACAGGAAACGGCAATTAAATCTGCTGTACGTTAAGATTTTACAAATAAAAAATACGGTTTAAAGGGCTGAAAGAATAATACGACAGTCTGCGAGTCAGTATAGGTTTAACACTCCTGAGACAGTCAGTAGGTTTAACACTCCTGGAACTGCAAATATAATGACCACTAGAGGGTACTGAAATGCATTGGTTCATTGTGCAGTCAAAGTCTATGAATTTCATACTTTTTGTTAGTTCTAAACACGACAGTTCACTCATATGGAACACTATTTAAGTCAAAATTAAATAAATAAATCAATAAGGCTATGGAATAAATCCTGGAACAAATAAATGAGACAATAAGTATAGAAATACATAAATCAATATAAATATATGAATGAGTCAGTTCGATAAATAAATAACCAGGTTTTTATTTCAAATTGACGCTTTTAAAATGACTACTTCTTTGACTACTTTTATTTATTTCAGGGGACTTTTATTTCATAATTCCACCTTTATTTATTTCAAGGGACATTTATTTCACAATGCCACATTTCCATCTATTATATTCAAATGAATGGGGCGTGGTTATCTCACAGATTCAGACCGAAGTAACATTACCAGAACAGCACTGAATCTACATGAAAGCTGTTGTGTGGACAATATGGAAGATATCGGTGGGCCCCGAGACACCATGCTATCCTTAGCAGATCAAACTGATCAACATTGTTTGTCAGCGGATACTATTTTGGTCCGTATAGAAGACTTTTTTAGAAATACTTGGGCGGATAAATGCTGTTCAAGATATCGACAAAGATGTCGAAGTTTTAAGTTACTTGAGAATTGCTGATTGCGCACCGTGTTCGTGTGTAAAAGGCCCCAGTTACTTCAGGCATAGATGCGGGATGCCTGCCTCTGGATATTCCGGGCGATATAGTATGGAGCAAAATTTTAAGTTTAGCATTGATAAAAAACAAAATCGGCATTGTTTAAAAAAAACTAAAATCAAATAGAACACTGGCATTGAAACACTTGTTTTGAAATTAACTTCAGGCACTAAAAAGATGTTTTGATGTTTTTAGTTTATTCTGATGTGCTTTTTCCAATGACAATCTTTTTTTTTTTGTTGTTTCTTCATGTCAGCCTTTTTCAGGGCGAAGTTTTTTTTTTTTACGCTGCAAGCTTTTTTTCGATGTCAGTGATTTTCAGTGTCAACTTACTGTAACTATTTTGGTGTGGAAGGGGAGGGATTTGGAGAGGAGGGTCAATAAATGTTTCATTTGCATATATTTAAATTAAATGCAAAAATGTAATGTTATGACTTGTCTTATTTATTTATTCCAGGATTTATTCCATAGCCATATTTATTTATTTCTGTATTTATTATTTAATTTTGACTTAAATGGCGTTCCATACACTCAAGCGATTCTTAAGTCATACTAACTTAATGAGACTCCATATAGTTAGTTAACATAAGCCTGTTGATATCTACAACCTTTGCTTCTGCAGCATCAAATTTTGTCAGTTCACGACAAAGCTGTGAAACTCCTGACCCTCAGCAGTGATACTGATCACGAAATCTGATTTGACTTCTGACACCAAGGGTTGTTAATGTGCTTCGAAGTGCTAGTGAGTTAGCAATGTCATTCATGAGCTTTTGTACATTATTGCTGTGAGATACAGACTTTAACATGGCGGGCTGCATTCATTACGGTATTTAAGACTGATTCAAATAAAGCATGACAAGTTGCCCATGCACTTAAACTTGGCTCGGAGGGAACCACAGACACAAAAGGTTATGACCCTTATACCTCCCCCATACCCATTCATTAGATATAAAAAACAGTGTTCAGTGTTCTTTATGCACTGAGTTCAGACGTTCCAAGTTTAGGTTTATATTTGGACTTTTTAAAGAGTTGTTAACAAACCATTCATATCGCTTGTTACACTTGGATGTTTGGGAAGAACCTTACATAGTTATACTTCTTATATATATATATATATATATATATATATATGTTTATTGGGTTTTTGATTATAATTACAACAAAAGACAAACATATACGACTAGTTCACCAAAACAACACATCTGTACATTAACACCCCACCCCCCCCAAAAGTGCCCCATCTCCACACACTTTGGCTTTAACATATTAAACAAACTAACACATATAAGACACACTCACATTCACACATATACGCGTGCACATGGTTCTCCTTCCTGTGTTTCCCCCGCCTGGTCCCCGCTACTGTTCTGACTTTTAATTATATAATTTAATTATAAAGCTTCATATATATCATTCCATATTCTACTAAATTGTTCCCTGTTATTTCTGTCCACAGACATTGTCTTTTCTATAGTTAAAATAGTATTTCATCATTCCCTTCAATGCCCACATGGATGGGGTCTGTACTTCTTTCCAATGCTTTAAAATAAATTTTTTATACACCAGGGAGGAGCACAAAACCTGCCACCCAATAGGGTACATCAGGTTATCTATCCTCTGCAAATTGTATTGCAGGGATGTTAAATTAATCTCAGTTGTACAAATATCAGTCATCCACTTCTGAATTTCAAGCCAAACTTTTTACGTTTTCACATTTCCAGAAAGCATGTATGAGGGTGTCTTCACAAGAACCACATTTTATACACAAAACAGATGAAGATTGGTCAAATTAATGTATTTTAACTTTAGTATAATATATTCTTGTTATAAGCTTATATTGTCTGAGGCACAGATTTTCATTAATGGTAATTTTATTACTGAGATGCAGAGATTTTTTCCATTTTATATTTGGTGTCTGTGATGGTAAGATCTTTATTCCAGTTATCATTTACTTGTGCTCCTATTAGATAATTATATGCCTTACCTATCAATTTCTTTTTTTCTCCAGTATTTATAAATAACTTCTCATTAGGTGTTAATTCCCCATCATAGTTTAATAGTCTGCAATAACCAGCTTTTCAGCTGTAAATATTTAAATATTTCATTATCACATAAGCTAAACTTATTTTTAAGCTGTTCAAATGACAAAACATTTTTGTGGAATACACTGTCTAAAATATCACTAATTCCTCTTTTGATCCATGTGTTCCAGTTTAGTTTTGAGTTTTGGATAGTGATGGATGAACTGTTCCAAAGACAAGTATTCTTTGGCACACTAATGTGAACCCATAAGATGTTTTTTTTTTTTTTTTTTTTTTTAATTTTTTCCATTTAATTTTTTCCAGTACATAGTTATACTTTGGATTAATTAGTGGTTGATTATTGTTTGGAAGACTCTCAGAAATATAAAGGAGTGTCACACTGGTGGAGTGGTGCAGGACCCAAGTGCAAGACACGAAGGTTATGGTGACAAAAAGGAGGACTTTACTTGCAAAATGAAGATAAAAATACAGGTGCAAACTGGAACAAAACCGATAACAAAACAGTGCAGCCTAACAGCATGTACAAACACAAACAATGATAGACAAAGGACAGGTGAAACACAAGGGCTTAAATACAAGAGGAAAACTAAACAGGGCTAACATGATTGGATGAAATTAACAAGGGGGGAACGAGGTTAATAAATACAACAAACAGGATCAGGTGAGGGGTGGAAACACACAAGGAACAGGAGCACAAGACATTTCAAACTAAAAGTCCAAAGATGAGGTGCAGGCTGTGACAAGGAATGTAGCCAAAGCTCATTCACTTGAGTGTTTTTGCCACAGCACTGAATAGAGGAAGATAGTGTCCTGTTCATTGCAAAGATTCTAATTTTCCTCTCACTAGATTGCAATGTGGCAGTGTTATTATTTTTTACTATTATGCAAACTCTCTCTGTAAAATGAATCAATTTAGGCTATCTGCATAGCGATGAATTTGGCCCACGACTCTGCTAGTGTGCGGAGCAATACACATTTACACTTACTTCATCACACACACTTTATCACATACACACACTACTATACATGCTCACTGACTGTACGTCTGCGTTCAGTTGGGAGGCCTTTTTTTTTTTTTTTAATTAAAATGTCATGTTTCCTTTATAACCCAAATGGGCCATGTCAAGTTGTTTTCATTTCCGTTTAAAACGTTTTTATCATGGGGCCATAGCCAATTTGTTTGTTTGTATTTAGTTTCACCTTTCAACGGTTTTGGGTCATTAATATTGGCCTAATCTGACATTAGTTTGCTAGGCAAATTAGCTTTTGATGGCCTCCGTTAGCTAGAAGAAAACTCTGTTCATAGCTTACATTATCAGAGTTGTTAACATGGCGAAAAAAGAGAGATAACAAGGGGCATAACAACAACAAAGGATGTTCAGATACAGGAATTGTTCCGACACTGTTTCAGGACGCTAACGGTAATCGCTAAAGAATGCCTATGCGTAGCAGGCTGAAAAACTGGTCGGTGGTTTTTGCTTACGAATTATTTTTTTTGGAGCGGCACTGCTGTTAAAAGCTGTTAAGGGCTTTTCACTCTGCACATTCAGAGTTGACCCTGGGATAACAGCCTCTTTTCACTCACACATTGTTAATCCAGGGCTAACCTGAACCCAGGGCTATAGGACTCACACTGCACTTCTACTAGTCCTGTATTAAATGTCTGCTGGAACACGTGACTAATGTTTACATTCTAGAATGATGTATGACTACCATGTTTCCTTTAGCCTTGTTCCACATTGGCACCCCTTAGACCCGTGTTTAGTAGAATTTCAGGGGATAACCCTGCTCTGGAGCAGGGCCAGCAAGCCCTAGGCTAAAATTGGGGTTATCTCACTTTGGAATGTGCCAGGATTGTGCCAATGTAAAAGCTTTCTTTGCCTGGGGTGAACAGCTCCCTTAGACTGGGGCTAAGAAGGTTGTAAGAATGCTTTTAGCCCTAGGCTAAGTGCAGTGTGAAAAGCACAGTAGTTTTGAATGTAACATGATTGATAAGACAACTTACTAAAACAACCTAGTTATAAGTTTTAACACCAGTCGTGATTGCTGTGAGATGAGTTCTGGTTTGTTAGTTATTCTTCATGATCATCAGTTGCAGCTTCTTGTCGAATTTGTCTGCTTTTTTGTAGTCAACCGATTCGCTGTTTTATACTTTTCCACAAAGAGTAAGATGTGGTTTAAAAGAACTAGCGGGCTAGATAGATAGATGGATAGGTAAGATAACGTCCTATATTTGTGTTTCACAGACATTCATTCATTCATTCATTTTTAAAGCTGCTTATCCTAATTAGGGTTGCGGGGTGTGGGAGTCTATCCCAGCGCTGATTGGGCAAAAGGCGGGGAAACACCTTGGACAGGTCGCCAGTCCATCGCAGGTTTCACTCGCTCAGAATGTTGTCTTGTTATGCATCCCTCATGACGTCAGTGTGCTGTTATGACATTGCAACACAGCTGCTTAAACTCGGGCTTGGACTCATTATTTTTTAGTTTAAGCCACAACACTCGCAGTGCTTGAATCTGTGTGCATCCGAAAAAAAGGTAAGTGCTATTAATTACATGTAAGATGTATATCAGCAATGTGAAATTATCATTATTATTTTTTAATTAATCTCATTAAATGTGAAGAGGATCACGTTAATCATGATTAATTACAGTCAATTGTGGTTAACTTTTATCAACTTAAGTCTAAGTTTAAGACCGTTCGTATTAGAACAAACCTTATTAGATTAACAAATAGGATCCGATTAGGCCTAAATTTGATTTATAATAATTATTATTTTATTTTGCATGTGTAATATGTCTCATTTGTGAAAGATGTATATGTCTTCATCATGTATTTATGTGTTTGTAATTTATATTTGTATAATTTTGTATGTATCCTTTTTTGGGGGGGGGAGGGTGACACAGTCCTGTTATATAGATGGGAGGACATGAAGAATGAAGATGACTGATGTAGACTGTCAGTCACTTACATACGTTGAATTTTTAGTGCAATATCGTGATAAGTTTTCCAGCTGTGCAATATGGTAGTGAATGGTAATTGCCTTTTGCTAGCATCAGTCAGGGAGGCATGAGGAAACCCAAGGTGTTTAAACATGTGAAGACAACATGCATTTGTCTTTGACTCAACTTGAGGGCACGAAGGGGGACCTCAAAGTAACTTGGCTTAAACTGAGGTGACTTGACTTCAGGATGTGTTGGAGACCTTGATGTGACTGGACTTGACGGCATATAGAGTGATCCCAATGTGACTTGAAATGAATTCACTTGACTGAGCATATGTTTGGGACCCTGATGTGACTTGAACTGCAGGCATTCCGGTGACCCTGATGTACCATATCTTTACATGAATTTTGGTTGACTTGCCCTAGTGCACATGTGTGACATGACTTAAGGTCAGGTCACTTGAATTAAACTGATTTGACTTCAGGGCATGTTGATGACCCTGATTTGGCTTAAGGGAATGTAAATGACCCACACATGCCTTGAACTGGCTTGAATTTATGTAGACATAGATGACCCCAGCATGTTTTGATTGATAAGCACAAGGGTAACCTCAATATGATGTGATATAAGGGCAGAGGTAACCCTGATATATTATTGCATGAAATTTGCTTGACATGTCCTAGGGCAAATGGGTGGCTAATGTGATTGGACATAAGGACATACAGACAGACCCCAGTGTGACTTGGCTTAAAATGAGTTAACTTGAGGAAACATTGGGGACTGGACTTGAGGGCATACAGGGTGACTGCAATGTGACTTAATTTGAGTTAAGGGGGGGTCTGACTTGAGTTGAGATCCCTGATGTACCTTGAGGGCATGATGGAGACTGCTTTCTAACTAGACTTGAGAGCAGTGGTGTCGCCTCACATGACCTGACATAAGGTTATGTAGACTGCCATGACATGGGTTGACTTGAGAGCCTGTAGGTGGATCTGATGTGACCTGCCTGAAGAGTATTTAGATGATGTCACCTTACTTAAGGCATGATAGGAACCTCAATGGGCATGTAGGGTAACGTGGGGCAACGCAGTGCAACTTGGCATGACTGGAGATCATATAGGGAACCTTAAAGTTTCTGGACTTGATTTTCATTTAGGTCACCCTCCTTTCACTTCCTGTAACTATTGTTATATAGTATGGCATATAAATGTAAATAACTTGAGTAGACTTGAAGGCACGTTGGTAACCCCACTGTGGCAAGTGGACTTGAGGTTTGGACATATAGGTGAATCTGACATGGCCTGGTTTAACTTAAGTCACATATGGGACCTGACATGACTTACTCAGAGGGAATATTGGGGCTGTGTACATGACTTGACTTTAGGGAACATAAACGGTGTTATTGCAACCCAAATGAAATAGAATTCACCCCTTGACTTAACTTCCCAAGGTGAGTTGATTTGTGGGCATAAAGGGGACAACAACTTGACTTGAACTTGATTTGATTTGAGAGTACTTACATAAACAGTTACACGTCAGATCTGTGCTGGAGACAGATATACACTGTGAACCGAGCATATTTTTAAAAAGTTATATGTTACAATGAAGCTTCATGGACCTACAGAGGACACAACAGAGAAGGACATCAGTCTGCACCCTTCCTTGAGATTGGCATCTCTGCTTAATGAAAATTTTGGAATACAACGAATAAACCATTTAAGCCTTAGTAATATATATATAACCTGCTAATGCTAATGTGTTTGTGTGTGCATGTGCAGATTAGATGCGCTGTTTATCAGACAGACAAAAGGAGAACAAAAAATATCAGATTTGTTTTTTTTTTAAGAGCACGTCTTAAAACTTTTAAAATTTGATATGTAATCTACTGGCTTTACAAGATTGGTATTTTTCTCTTTGTGTCTGTTGCATTGTGGGTTAAATTTTAGTTTGGACATGTCTGCCACAAAAGGTTTTGTTCATTGCAAGATAGAGAGGTGGATTAGACAGGTATGTCAAAGAAATCAAAAGAGCAGTAAGGCTGGAAGACTTTATTCATAAAAGTCAAAATAGGGAGTACTTTTGATTTAGTTATGATGATAATGTTCTAATGTGTGGAATGATGACAATGACCACAAATTATCCTGTGAGTATTTTCTTCCTGTTTTTTGTTCACTTTGGGGCTGTAAATAGTCTGTCTGACAGTTTAAAGCAGAGGTTCATTTGTCTTTGAAGGACAGTTTTTGTCTTTCCCGCAGTTTTAGATATTCAACAACCGCATCCACTTGTTTTGACAGTCATATGGTGAATATTGTTCAATATTTCAGTGCTTACACAGTATACTTTGAAATTTTGGAGCATATGTCTTTGCTTTGATTGTTTGCACAGGGAAGTCTCTTGTTCCATCTGTGATAAGTGTGTGTTTTTACATGGACTGTGTATTGTTTATGTCACGCTGGTGGTGTGGTGCAGGACCCAAGTGCAAGACACGATGGTTGAAGGTGACCAAACGGAAGACTTTGACAAAAGAAGATTAAAATACAAGTGCAAACTAACAAAAGCCAATAACAAAAAGGTGCAGCATAACAGTGTGCGCAAAACACAAACAACGATAGACAAAGTACAAGGCAAACACGAGGACTTAAATAGAAGGAGAAACTAAACAGGGCAAAACAGGATTGGGTAAAATTAACAAGGTCAATAATTAGACAAACGGGAACAGGTGAGGGGCAGAGACAGAGATCAGGCACACAAAGACATGACAAACTAAAAGTCCAAACTGAGGTGCAGGCTGTGACAGAGCCCCCCCCCTTAAGGGGCGGCTCCCAGACGACCCAAACAAAAACAAAGTCCAGAACAGACCGGGTGGGTGGGTGGGTGGGGGGGGGGGGGGCGCACAGAGGGATGACCGAAGGTGCTGCAGCAGACGGGCCCCCTCTGCGGCCGAGCAGGTGAGGGGTTGGCTGGAACAGACTTTCCAAACTGACAGAGGAACAGGAACGGAGCAGACTCTTCAAACAGCCTCGACGTGGGCTGAGCTGGATCAGGGAAGCGGCCTCGGGAACAGGACAGGGCGTCAGCATGGGAGCTGACCAGGACAGGGCGTCAGCATGGGAGCTGACCAGGACAGGGCGTCAGCATGGGAGCTGACCAGGACAGGGCGTCAGCATGGGAGCTGACCAGGACAGGGCGTCAGCATGGGAGCTGACCAGGACAGGGCGTCAGCATGGGAGCTGACCTGGGCCGGGAAAGCGGCCTCGGGAACAGGGCAGGACAGCGCACCCTCCATGGTGCGCCGGGCAGCGCATTCCTCGCGCTGGGCAGCGCACCCTCCATGGAGCCTTCGGAGACACTGCTTGAAGAGGGTGCTTGAGGGGATCCAGGGTGGCAGAGACAGGAGACCCAGGAGCGGACACAGCCCTAGAGATGGTTGGGCCCAGCACCACAGTCCATGTGGTGCCTGGGTCTAGGGCTGGGAGCCCCCCCCTCCGGTTTAGGGGCTGGAGAACCTACCGAGAGAGGGAGCCCCGCCGCACCCAGGTCAGGAGCTGGAGCCGTCTCTGCCCGGGAGGACAGAAGTGTCTTGCTGGGTCCTTGTTGGGTCTATCGTTCTGTCACGCTGGTGGTGTGGTGCAGGACCCAAGTGCAAGACACGATGGTTGAAGGTGACCAAACGGAAGACTTTACTGACAAAAGATTAAAATACAAGTGCAAACTACTAACAAAAGCCGATAACAAAAAGGTGCAGCATAACAGTGTGCGCAAAACACAAACAACGATAGACAAAAGACAAGGCAAACACGAGGACTTAAATAGAAGGAGAAACTAAACAGGGCAAAACAGGATTGGGTAAAATTAACAAGGTCAATAATTAGACAAACGGGAACAGGTGAGGGGCGGAGACAGACAGAGATCAGGCACACAAAGACATGACAAACTAAAAGTCCAAACTGAGGTGCAGGCTGTGACAGTTTACTTCCACAGCAGACAGATATTCTTAAAGACTGCCTCTTTGTACGTTTGGGTTTGGATGGTCAGATGCCCTCCTGGATATGAGTGGAGAATAGGACCTTGGACACTGCCACACTGAGTCTTGCTGACATTGAGTCTTATCTGGACTGAGACTCACAGAAAAGCTAATACCTCATTTTAAGATGTTTTATGTTGCTTTGTATCAGTCTTTGTTACTGAATGACTTGGTCTTGTCAATTCATATCCACTATTTGTGTTTAATGTGCAAAGTCTTTCCCAGCTCTGTTCCACATCTGAAAAGGACTTTTCTCCTGAGTAGATGGAAGTACCTTTGACTAGAAAAGTATTCTCACTCATCAGTGTCTGAGATTCATGTCAAAATCCTGACATTAGGTAACCTGAAGAGACATATCAGGTTGACATGAGATTTCTTCTCCAGCCTCTTAGTCAGTATCTTGGAGGCATGGGAAAGTCAGACATCCCATTCAGACTGAAAATCCTTGGCTAGGTTTTCTCAGTGAGTGCAGCAATTTCAGGGCTTCACACATGAATTTGATGGAACCCTGTATTCATATAAATTATGTAATATCCTGTCCACTCTTGCCTTGAATTTGTTTATTCTTTACATTCTTTGGATGTGTTGGTGTAATTTTATTGTGAATGTGCAAATTGGATATGGCATTCTTAGATGCCAGCTCCTATTCTTGGCAAATAAGATATGACATTTTTCTGGATAGACAGAAGGAAAACTTGGATTTAATAGCTATTCCAGTTGTCTGACACATTCTCCCCTCACCTCTATTTCTTTGGACAGAGCCATGTCTGTTCCAAGAGGTTGGCCTCAAACCATGAAAGAGAGGAGGATAAAACAGGTATGTAGAAGAAATGCAAGGTGTAGTGAGGTAATTATGCTATCAATTCACTTATGTGCAGAATGGCAACAGTGGGTTCGGAATGATTACTCTGTGGGGCCATAGGCTGTCTCTCTGATTTTATTGCTGAGTGCAAAGTTATTTCCTAAATTTGCCCTTTGTATTGTTCTCCTTTTGTTCCACCAGATATTTTTTCCATTCAAATTCAATGCTAGGATGTCAGTCAATACCATACTAAACATGTGGTGAACAAGTGGCTTGGCCTGGTGTTGGATTTGATGTGGCATAATATTCCACTGTTAGTAAAATCAGGTGATGTATAACAATATTTTTTCTAGTCATAACAGCCATATACTTCCCTCTGCTTTCTTCACTGTCACCTGACAACACAGATTTCCAAGCAAACAACAGATCATGCCATGGAAGCACAGCATCCTGTTATGAAACGTTCTCTAGCCTTAAGCTGCAGTTTTTAACATAACAGTTTGGATTTCTCAACTGCTTTTCTACACTGAAAGAAAAATAAAATGATTAACTATAAAATGTCATCTTAAGCAAAACATTTACCCCTTTCCTTGAAATCGAGGCAAATCGAGCACAATGACTTTGTTTTTTCACTGTAATGTGCTGTTACTCTTATTCAGGTGTCATATGGAAATGATGCATCACTCCAAGTAGCACAGCTGACTGCAGTGGACAGACATGGACATACAGAGCATGCTTCAGCTGGTTCTGGTTGATTTTGATCTTTTATGATAATGTATTAAAGCTGAACTCTAACTGACGTCAGAATCCCTGACTCACTGCGTCACAAATAACTGATATATGACATAAAGGGTTTGATTTATGGTTGATGATCAAAAGATGTGTCCAGACCAGCACTGTGGCCATATGCACCACAGAACTGCTGTCTTAGAACTGGAATCCAGATCTGAGTCAAGTATTGTTCCTTCATGCCAAAAGGTACCAGATGTGATCTGAGAGTTTAGGCAAGATCTAGTGCAAATATATCTTGCTGTCTGGTATGAAGTATTGTTTCAATGAGCAAAATTAACACAACGTACCGTGATGATCAAGCTATGAGCATCTGTGATGACTTTCTTGCATTTCAAGTCAGCTATGTGAGCTATGCTCAATTTCTTGCATTTCACTGTTTGGTTGACGTAGATTTTGTCGTCACTTGTGGTTTAGATGTCTTTAAAAAAAAAAATTAAAGGGGACACTACTTGGACAAGTTCATACATTCCAGTCATTGAAAAATGATCACCATGCGAAAGGTTTCTCAAGGCCAGTTCCCATATTATGTATTTCCTGGTGAAATTTGACTGCTGATGAATTGTGTGGATGAAAAATGTTGCATGACCAGCAGAGTTTCGGTATGTGCCATTAATATGTATACGTTAGTATAGATAAAGGTCATATAAGCGTTTTGAATAATCATCTCTCAGAAGAAAGGCTGTAAACTCCCAGTAGCAATCAGTGTGATGAATTTGTATATTGTATACTGTATTACAGATGTTGCATTAGCCTTCAGTTCATACCATAATGTGCAGTGTGTAATACACTAATACACTGTGATAGATTCAGTTAAGAGCTACTCAAGATGAAAGACATTTCAGTGGTCCTTTGGTACTGTATTTTAATAAATAAATTCAGAACAGCATAGCAATAGTCAACATAGTGGAAGGCACTTAAATGAAGCAGAGTGATGATAATACTTGAGGCAATTCGGTACTAGTTGTATGTTACAAAAGATTCCTCCCTTAGTGATACTCTTCCTGAAGGTTTTTGTAATTCTGAGGTTAACAGCAAACAAAACAAAAATGACAATGTAACAAATGAGGGAGTTTATACCTTTACAGTTTACCTTTTGAGAATGTTATATACTGAAAGATAAACTGTCTTCAGCAAACAGGCTTATATTTCCATGGAATAGGCACTGACAAGGACCCAGAAAAACATAACACACCAATATGCTCAATTGCTCACAATATTCTCTGTTACATCCTGTAATTAAAAATTAACTAACATATTCTCACCAATGCAGTGGTTTTCAACCTATTCATCTCAAGGTTCCCCTAGCTGATGGAAACATTTCAATCTAACAACAGTCATTCACATGAAACAACACATTTGAAATTTACATTGATTTCCTCTTGCTCACCTTCATTCACATATGTTACCACCTACATCCAAACAATGTCCTTCACTGCATATCCCTCAAAGGATTTCTTAAACAGCTGGACAACATCAAGCCAAAAGTGAATATTGTCTAGCAGAAAAGTCCCTACTGTCGCTACTGCGTTCCTATCTGACTTCTGGGTGAAAGGTTATACTACCTGACAGTACACCCCTACTTAATGAACATCTTGCAACCAGCCATCATGTATTCATCTACAAGTCAGATCCAGCTCCTGCGAGAGGATCAAACCATAGTTACTGGGGATGGAATAACAAAGTGTTTATACAGGGTCATAAAAACAGAGATATGTCCAAAGCCTTCATGTGCGATAATGAATTCCACAAGCATAAGACAATATGCATCAATATTACAAGCTGATATAATCCAGCATAAGATGAATTATGAGGAAATGACAAAAAACTGTCCGTAGTCTGTAAGGGCGAGAAATTCATTCACTTCCATCAACTGGTTCCATCAGTCTCACCAGTGGAAGTATACATACCACTTTATGTAGCATTTATAAAGGCTTCCTGCGTTACCATTTTTTCTTCACTTCAAGTGAAGAATTTATGTATTTAGGATCGTCAAAGGCACAAATGCCAAAATAAAAGCACATATGTAAACAGCCTTCAAAAGAAGTATAGATGCACAATAAAGACTATACACAACTGTACAAATATTGCATCAAATGTTAGTATCAATTCCAGAGCCTAATATGATGTTACAATACTGACACTACAACATAAATCCAAAAGGCAGAGTAAAAATATTGAAAGAGGAAATAAAAAAAAAGTCCCCCAAATGCACCCCTCCTCCATTTCTTAAGAATGCTTATGTCCATTATTTGCCTTCATATTTGGGGTTGACCACAGTTGTAACAGCACTCTTGTAGATAGGATTCTCACCCTGTGGGGACAAGGAATGATGAAAATAAACAGATATGAACAATAAGAAAGATGCTATACCAGTCACAAGTCAAATTGTTAGTCCTCATACTAATGTAATGTACAGACAACTTTGAAAAGGCAGCACTACATCCTAGAACTGAACAGTTAGAAATTTCACACCTGTAACATGCCACAAAGAGATCTATCAGTCAAATTAATCAGTCTAGCAAAGTCAGTTTTTCTGTCTCGTCTATGCTCGATGAAGAAACAACACCCCAAAAACAACATGTAAATCAAACACTTTCAGCAGTAATCCAAGAAAAAATACATGTATGAGTCAAACACACAAGCACTGTTTTTTTTTTTTTTTTTTAACAAACATATGTCAAACATGCAATTCAGAGACAATAAATATATTATACTTACCTTCAACAAACCATAACATTCTTATAAGAGTCAGAGGTTGAGACAGTGCATCACAAACACACACAAACAAAAAAAAAACTCCAAAGAAAAGAAAGAAAACATGCAGAGAGTGGATGGAGATGAATACAAACTTATAGAGCTGTAGCTTTACGTCCATAGTTTGGATTCTGGAACTTATTAATAGGACTCTTGTATATTGGATTCTCTTGCTAAGAACAGAAAACAGGATGGATGTTTAGGGACAGATGAAAGTCATGAAAAAAGAAAAAGGAAAAGCAGAGGTTAGGCTGAAATCATGAGGGGTTAAAAAAGAAGTGAAATGGACACACAAACTTGTAAGAAGTAAAAGAAATAAATAATTGTGATAAAGACCACACTGTAATGCCAGACAGAAGTAGGCCTAAATCTGCCTATACTGTACCAGTTTTAAACAGAATAAGTGTTAATAAAATACCTTCTCTTAGGACCTGCAGAGAACACACTGGTAAAGAGACCTAAAGCAAAAGTACTGGAAAGAACTGGCTCATCTTTCATTAGGAGCTATGAAAAACCGCAGTGGAAGCTACTTTTATCTCTGTAACTGACAGACGCAGGGTTTCGGGGGGAGTGTTAACTGCAGGCCTGACATCGGTCCTTGGGTTGGCTATAATGACAGACTGAGGAAGCCTTCTCCACCCTGAATGTGTCATCAGAGATCCCAGATACACAGGAGAACCATTAAAGAAAGTGCCTGGGACTAATCAGGAGAGGAGGAGTCCGTCAGCTCCCAAACTAACACTGCAGCTCTCTTATTAAAAAAGCTTTCACGTGTGGGAGTGTCAGATTCTTAAGTCGACCCCAAGGTCAGAATCAGCCAAGCGTTTGTGTTAGTTTGGTTCAGAAGGAAGATGCCAAGGCTCCTGGCCTGGACGAAGACAGGGAATCTGTTTTTGCTTTGAGAACATTAGTAATATAAGCTTTTTCCCTTGTTTTTGAAAGATCTGTGTAGGTACTTATTTAGCCCTGGTGGTTTCAACATAGAGCACATCTGCCAAGTGACTGCAAAGATTAGGCGCAGTCTATTGCCTCTATCCATCTATCCATCTATCATTATGCATACCATTAACTTCAAACTATCTGGAACTACAGAATCAAAAACTCTTTATTGTCCATGGTTTTCCATCAAAACATTCATAGCTCCAAGTGGGAGGGGGTGGGTGGTAGCTTTGGGAACAAAGTTTGTTTTGTTGACTAGACAAAGAACCCTTTACTGTATGGTTAAAAGTGATCTGATTAAAACACAGATTTTAGTTTACCAGTTTAGACATTTTCAATGTTATTTACTGAACTGAACAAATTTTTCCGCATTGGTAGCATTTGCTGTTTGTTATTGCAGTAGCCAATGCTCTTTTCTACACAGGGTATGTTACTGTCCCTCAAATGCAGTAGCACTGTGATGCTTTTACATGTGCTGCCAAGGAAACAGGCATGGGAAAGCTTGCTAAGACAGCCCCCAAAGTTATAAATGACCAGGGTGGCTCTAAAGTCAACTGGCTGAATATTTTAACATCTGAACAGTAGGTGGCAGCTTGGAGCCACACAACCACAAACAAGCCCCACCCATGAAAAGGCAGTCCTTAAAATTCACATCTGCTTCTCCATTATGCTTCAAAGCTACTAAAAGATGTTTAAAAGGCTACGTTTCTAGAACGCAATATAATCACCCACTGTATTAAATACTGGGGTGCTTCTGCATGTGTCAAAGGGTAGATGATAAAACCAAAGGTTTTCTGACAGTGAGACCTGGCAGTGATCTAATACTTGATAGGCTTTCTCTTAAGTCCCCTGTACCCCTCTGTCCAGCACACACATATCTATTCCTGACAAACTGATAATATCCCCAGTTTAAGATTTGGAGAGTATCATGTGAGACAAAAAACTTCCTTACCGTGTCCCATTTGGCGTTCATCTTCTCCTTCTCAAACTTGGCGAACTCTCGGCGATCGTGGATGATCATGAGCAGCTTCCATATGAGGAGCAAAGCAAGGCCGATCAGCACAATTCCCGCCACTACTCCAGCCACGATGGGGATGATATCGGGACCAGCAGGGCATTCTGTCACATCAGGGATGAAGTTTATTAACATCAGTCCTTCATCAGCACACATACACTAGGAAAATGCTTTTTAATGTATATACATATACACACACACACGCGCACGCACACACACATATATATAGGAGATCTCTGTCCAGAAGAGCACAGTCCTAGGAACGGCTAATTTACTATGTAGGACCCTCAAGCTCCCAGGCGTCTGGTAGAGGACCCAAGCTTGGAGGGGAAAGAAGACTGCCCACAGAAGCGAGGGGGGGGGGGTTATATATAAGTCTCATTTGTGGCTAATGTGAATCTGCTGATTCCAACTATCAAGCATGGCCTTCTCACCTAATGTCTCTACCACGTGGACCTCTTTCTCTGTGTTGTTATTGACGGCATAGGTGTAGTAGAACCAGCAGTCGTTGGCATCTCTCTCTTTGCAGTGCATGAGGGGGAAAGCCTGGACAGGCTGTGGCAGCTTGTCTCTGTCCTTCACTTTGGTGAGGTTGAAAAAGTTGCATTCTTCATCACAAGTGTCTTTCTTCTCGCCTGTACCAAAAGCTCTGCATTGGACACACTCCCTGTGGAAGACAGCGTGCATAAGCAGTGTTGCGAATGCAGTGGTGTTATCTTATACAGGGATGATATGATGGGGCTCTTTAGTGCTTTTAAAGGTATACTTAAAGTTGGAGTCATGACACCTCGTCATGAAATGTGTGGATTCTACAAGATACCTTACAGTAAATGGCCAGATATTTTAGTACAAGAAGTCCAAAACATATGACATTTATGAAGCATTCATGGATGATTGTATGGATGAAAACTGTGGAAATGTGTTCACACAGATTATGGAAGAGGAATAGAAAGCAAGAGATTCAGCAGATATTTCATAACAGAAAGTTTTTTGACCCCAAGTGCCCTTGAGAGGCTAAGCTTCACTAAATATAATTTCAACAAAACCCTGATTTTGAACCGGATAAACTTTTCATCATTAATCCAGTTGTCATCTGGGAACAAAGGTCAATCATGCTTGGTCTAATGACACGCCACAATGTCTAGAGCTTCTGGACTTTCCCTTATCTTATGAATATTTGGGGGTTCTGTTTTTTGTCTCTGTACTCACTTATGCTCTGTGCAGACGCCTGGGCAGGTAGGGCAGATTTCACAGGTAGGACCCTGGAACTTGGGGTCAGTGCATCTGCAGACGCCACATTCGCATATACCTCGACCGTTACAGATCTGTTTGTTGGTGGCTAGACAGGTTCTGGTGTCTAAAGAGCAGTCACAGGCACTTCCAGTGTAATTGGCATCACAGATGCATACCCGACACTCACAGCGACCGTGACCTTACCAAAAAAAAAAAGATGTTTTTAGTGATGTGGTCATCCAGGAACTTAGCTGTCAAGGGTAATTGAATTTGAAGAGTGTTAGTGCACTAGTTACATTAATGCTACAATTTAACATATTTTCCTGCTAATGGAGAGTTATTTTGAATATTGTCTAGGTTCAGTGTTCAGAGCGCTGAGCTGCAAATAGAGTTTTTTTCAGAATAACTGTGATTTCACTGGTTTCAGATTCTCAAATAAGGTTATGGTTACAGCTCGGTGATATTAGTATTCAGTCTAACATTCCCAGTGAACCACTAACCGAAATTTATCTAAACCATTGGCATGACAGTGCTTAGACAGCATTAGTTATGAAGAGGCTTGATGTGTTGATTATCAATGTAGTTCCTCCTCTACCTGCATCCACTGAGTTGTTTCAGTTCATTTCATTTAATCTGTAATTTAATCTACTATTTTCCACAACACAGCTGACTGGCTGCACTGCAGTTCAAGGTGCTGAAAGCGCTACAAGTGTTGAACAGGATTTTTGAACAGATTACCTCCACAAAGTTTGTTGTTGGAGCGGTCGCAGTTGAAGTTGTCACATTCACAGTACTTCCCGCTGTAGCGTTCCTCTGGGTTATCTCTCTTCTTGCATTCACACTTGCCACACACACATTCTCCGTTGTTGCTACAGATGTCTGTGCCATTGTCCTTACGGCAGTTCATGTCCAAGTCCTCACTGGACACCTCATCCCTCCGGCATTCACACTGTCTCCCTATGCGGCCTCTGTTACACCTGAGACAGAAAAGACAGAGTAGACAAAACGCCCCCAGTATAGCACCAGTATACAACTGTTTTGGAAACAAAAATTTGATAGCTTTTTCTTTTTCAAGTAAGGTATAGCAATCTGTCTGGTGTAGCATCTTTTGAGTGACATGAGGAATGTAACATCCTTTAAGATGTATTTCTCAATTAAAAAGTCAACAGAGAATGAGATAAATAAGTGTGATAGTAAGGGAGCTTACCTGCAGGCTCCACATTCAAATGTCCCATTGCCATTATGACAAAGTTCACTGTTCTTAATGCCATGCTGGTGGCACTCACACTCGCAGATGAAACTGAGCTTGATCTCCACTTCTTCAGTAAAACCCAGAGGTTTGATTTTGATAGTCTCAGACTTGCCTTGCTTGGGACAGCCCTGGGCAGTAATGTTGATACTAAAGGAGACCTGTTCATACAGAGCTTAAGTTAGGCCATTTATGAAGACAAAGTAAAAAGATTGTTGAGAAGCCAAGCCCCTGCTTTGCTTCCCGACTGTTAACATTCACTGATAGTTCACCTCATTGTCCAAATACCACCAACCGTCTAAGCTTTTCTTACTAATGAATAGAATCTCCTCCACACTTACTTCATCTCCAATGGAGATATTGGAGCATTTTCTTCCATTTTCTCCAACGTTGATCACTCCATTTTTACAGTGTGACTGGTATGTGATGGTCACCCCCTCAGGCAGCTTGCTGTTCTCCAGAATCACCTCTGAAGAAAGAGACTAGAGCAGAGAGAGAGAGAGAGCGAGAGAGAGAGAGAGAGAGAGCGAGAGAGAGAGAGAGAGAGAGAGGGGGAGAGATAACAAAACACAGCTGTTCAGCTTTTCTCCAACAGCCTCGACTTTGCCAGTACCTACTAAAGTCTGTAAAATCTTGGAAGTTGATAAAAAGACAGATGATTTTATAACTGCTTGTTCAAATAACCATTGGCACTTTTTTTGTTTAATTGTTGGACTTGGGACAGATTTACTAAAGTTGTAAAACCATTGTTTGTGTAAAATAAATTACTAGTGGTCATTCAGGAACCCGGTTACCAGTTTTTGCACAGGCTGTGAACGTCACCTAGTGCAAAAGGCTTTAGTAAATGAAGCCAAATGTCTCCAGGCTGTAGTCCATACTCACATTGTAGGCATCAATAATAAGATTGATCACATTGCTGGAGTTGGCAGAGAGTGTGCCCACTGCTGACTTTGGAATGAGGTTCTTCAACTCCTGTGGAACAAAATATCCAAAAAATGTTAAGGGATTCAATCTACTGAAATAGATTTTAGTTCAAAATACTACACAGTTCAAAAAGAAAAAAAGTGTAGTTGCTTTATATAAGAGACCTATTTTGATTTCAGAGAGGAATTTTAAATGCTGGCTACGATTCACCGCTCACTCCAAGTCTCGGGTTTGTAACTATTTTCAGCCTTGTGGCTTTCCAAATCCAGGGAACGGCTGAAGCGGAACACATGGGTTTGTCAAATAAATTCCATTCATCCCAGGACAGAGTGCTGGCAACACCATAATGATGCCACTTCATATCAGAGCTTTGGTAAGGTTCACAGAATTTTGGTAAAGTCCAGACTGAAATCAGTGAAGCAGTGAGAGGCACAAAGAATATGCAGACTTTTTAGACAATGTGTAGCAAAAGCTCAGGCCTCAGGTGGAGATTCTGTTTTGACTTGTGAAGTTCTGTTGAACAACATGCTGTGGTGAAACAACGGAGTACAAACAACCAAGTTTTGGACCTTACTTTGTAAACAGGCTGAAACTCTTCTGTGACAGCAAAGATTGTCTGAATGTTGTTTTCACTCAATTTCTGGACCAGGTGGGCAATGGAAGGATAGTCCTGTTAGGAAAGGAGGAGATAACATCCGATGAGTGAAGTCTCTCCTATGGAAAAGATCCAGACACAAAAGAACTTTGTGTTCAGATGACACATTCAATTCTGATAAATGTCGTACATACGTAATAATGACTCATGGTGTACATATTGTCCTTCAGGTGACATTTTCCATCATTAGGAAGCACAATCCCACCAAGTTTCCCATCGCCGGCAAAGTGGAAACCAGCATCTGTGGAGAACACCAGCAGGCGGGTGACGTTCCTCCAGCCAATGTGTTCCTGGGAAAGAGAGAAAAAGTGAAGAACAGAAACTTTGAGCCAAGGAACACATTGAACAAGTCCAAAGTCTACAAAAACCAATGTGAAGTAGACATTACCTGTGTCCTGGAGAGAAAGCAATGTTACAAATGCCAGGTACACATTTGTACTCATTTTGTGTTATTGCAACTGCTATTTAACACAAGCAATATTCAAACTATTCAAATCTCTGATCATTTTTCTTACACCACTGGCTAAGGTAAGTAAAGGAATTAATTCAACAATATATATTTCAGTCTTATCAGATTTATTACAGTAGATAAGGAAAAAGGTATTGAAAAATCTCCGCTGATAATGATGTTGCCAGTTTACCCTACATCCTCTTTCCCTTTTTCATGGAATGCAACATGATAACTCAATCAAAGCTTGATGTTAGGAGAAAAAAACACATCTAAAGGATATTCTAAGATGCTATCAGAATGTCCCAAGACATGGGTTTAAATCTTTCAAAATGATCTGTAAAATATCATACAATACTCTCAGCTTGGGGAATGCCTTTCATATTTCTCCAGCCATTGCTGCATTGATCTGGGTGGGTTTACTGGAATATTAACGGTCAATGACGTGTTGAAAAATCTGAGGAGTTGAGAGGTGAATGGCAGTGAATTTCTGTTGCCTATTTTGTTGCCACACAAGTTTATCCTACTTACACCACAGACAGCCACTTGCATGATAGCATCAAAACCACCCTCAGGAGAGTCCAGATTTCCAGAGATCTGCTGCTGGCCTACGAGCGTGTTGAACTGCTGCCCATTGCTGGTAAGCTTCAGGACGTTCTTGTAGCTGAAGGGACTGGTGCAGTTCTGGTCCCCTGTGCATGGGTTCAGCAGCTTGGCTGGAGTAGTACTGATGTAAGGCATGACTGTCTTCTCCACAAAGGAGCCAAACCCTGGGAGAGAGAAATCACACAGGAGCACTTTAGCTTTCAGTGAGCAACTATGCATGGAAAACTTCTGAGATCATGAACAAAAGAGTGAGAAACATTGCAGTAACGTGTTCCATTCATAATGTGTTAATCAATCACCAAAAGTGATGTCACGTTGGTTTAAGTAGCCAGTTTTTATTGATAAATTTGTTGATCTGAGATGCTATGAGGTATGCTAAACCAGTAAGCACTTGACTTAACCTGGTTCAAGTAAATCAGAAGTTGACAATGTAATACAATACACTGCATAAAATGGCACGGCATCAAACTAACTGCATTGTTTTGTCATTGTTTTGTCAAGATAGACTCTTTACAAGTTATATCCATATTAATAACAATGCAATTTCAAAAGTACTCTGAACTTTGTAAGAGGATGCGGTAGGGCTATTTCTGTTTTACTGCACATTACCATTATAATTACATCATTATGACAATGGCACATGTATTAGCAGACAGACCTATTCTGAAATCTGAAGTGATCTTTGACATTTCCAGCATCAAACTTGTTCCCAGGTTTTTGACATTCTCCAAATCGTCTTTCATGGAGTAGGACAGGTCCATGAGGTAATACAGGTCAATGGGATAGTCTTCTGCCCGCTTGAACTTCAAATTAATGGTCTGTGGTTCACCTACAGAAATGGAAAACAGATTCTGTCTTATACAAAGAATAAAAAATGTGAGAACATATATTTAAGATGTAAATATGTACGTATCATATAATGTGTATTACATTTTTAACCATCCATACGTACTTGCCTGGAAACCGAATTAAGTGAATAAACATACATAATGCTTCAAATGATGCATCTCAATGCCTTTAGTACATACAGACTCCCAACAAACAAGCACACACCCGATCTAAGGCTGAGGGTAAGTTTCTGAGGCTGAATCTGTGTGATGTCCTCTGGTTTGAGTTTCTCCGCCCCTTTCTTACGATTGGTGACATTCTTGTTTTTGAGGATCTTCTGGCTACCTCGAGGGTTCTCGATTTTGGGCACTGCACACCCTCTCTTCTTCAGTGATTCCAGCTCATCACAGCGAGCAGACGTGGGCTCTCCCTGTTTCAGAAACTCCTATGGGGCGGGAAGCAGGGACTGGGTTATTGCCACTACAGACAAAGACAACCCTGCACGGTCTTCTCTTCTGGCACAATAACAAGGCTCTGCAGTGGTGGGGGAGGATCCAGACAAACATGCTATTTCCAATGTCTACTTCTACTGTTGTGAAACTGGTGCACCAACACTGAGATTCAGCGCAACTTCTCATTACAGTGATTGGATTGGCAGGTTAGTCAAGCAGTCAGGCTTTCAGTGGTATAACCTCAGTGGATACATAAATCAAAATGTCTGGCAGTGTGACAGGATCACAAGGCTGTTGATGGTACTGTTACGGCAGGAGCCTGAATCAGAATGGTGTCACCACAGGGCCGAACAAAAGAGACCTAGCAGCACTTGGGTGAGATTTATTACACACTGGCATCCATGCAGAAGCTTACTAACTGAAAAATACTAACAGGAGTTTATTTCTCCTGTACACACACCTAATGTTGAATTGTCTAAGTTAGTTTAATATGCCACACTTCTAAAACGTGGAATTTGTAATAACAGACTATTTTTTCCACTTAGAGTTATCAAGTGAACTATTTACACAATAGAACAAAACTGGAATTTGTTTGTGAACCAAAAATGAGCAATCCAGGCACTAACCATCACAAGCAGCTGGGTATGAGCAGGGTGTCATAACAAACAGTTGACACACACCCTCTGTTGCCTATGATGAAACATAAAGTGGGAACTAAACTTACTGTATCTGTGCACCACCCACACTTTGCTCCGACTTGAATACACTCCCCGCATGATAAAGCATTGGCTTTAATGCACTCGTTCCCTTCTGGAAAAAAAAAGAGATCCAAGATCATTTTTTTAAACTTCTATCAAACCATAAGGGAACTCCAAACTATGCTTCTCTTGCAATGGTTTGGTCTGTAACAGTGTGGTTCACTGTAATTGGAGCCAGAGATGGAATATTCCATGTTTTCCAGTATGCATAATGTTCCTTCCAACCCTTCAGGAGTTGCATTTGGATAATGACATCATTCCATTAAAGCAGCATGCGCCGTTCAGTCAAGAGACTGGAGAGGCAGTTAATCATTGCTTTACATTAACCAACACTACTGAATAGTTTTGATGGAATTAGGTTGAATGGGATAAGACACAGGACATAAAGCACTTTGGCTGCGTAAAGATGTTCTCTGTAAATGAAAATGATTTAAATTGACAGAGACAGAAACCATTGAAGGGAACTCAATTGCATTACCTTGTTGAGCTCTGCCACAACAGAGGATTCCTAACAATGTTAATATGAAAAGTAGTTTCACATCCATCTGAAACAAAGAGAACAATGTACAGAAACATATTAGTTTGTGCACAAACTAAGCGCACAAAAGATTTTTTTTTTATACAGTGTATTATTGTATTGAATCAGTTCATAAGATCAGCTTTAGAACAGCCACTCTTTTCAGCATTCAGTCAAATTTTAAATAGTATTTTCCATTGTAACACCATGGCTTACATAACTTCTCAGAATGTATTTTTTTCTCACAGTTGCACCTCAAAAAACCAAAAAGCCTAGGTAGAGTTATACACACTTTTGCCTGGAGTCTAAGATATTTACTTGACAGCGTTAGAGGTTCATATTATAGATGGTTTCCAGGTGATGTTGGATGTTGTTCTCAGATGTGGGTGGACAAAACCAGAAGTCATTCTCATCATACTGCTGAGATTTTTCCTACTCTCAGTTTCTGGCAGGGGACTGAAGACCTAATTTCATTACAGTCTCCTCTCAAATTTCATTCCTGACCAAGAGTGTCACCATTTCGACAGGTCATTTCCTGACATCCCCCTCACCCATCTTCTCTCCCGACCAAAAATAGTCATAGCTTCAGCAGGGTAGTGATGTCATTCAGGAGACTAAAAGGTCTCATTTTTAGGATGTTTTGTTCAACAGATTATTTCAGTTATATTTATCCGTGCTGGAGATTGTCATAGCTGTTGTTTGTGATAACAGGGGACACTGGTTTATGTTGAAACAACAAGGGATATTGCAGATTGCACCTGATCTCACATCAGTCCTGTCATATAATCCTTTTTATCCCTATGTTACCAATGACAACTCGCATGCTGTCTCCATATTAGTATCTTCCTATTGACACCCAAGACTCTTTTAGACACTTCATCCCAGACACTGCAACATCAACATTAGCACTGTCCTTCAAAACATCCTAATGAGTTTGATCCAAAATGGCCGCTATGCTATCTTGAGCTTCATTGATTTTCTTCCTAGGGAACCTTGATTCTGACCTTTTTTTCTTGTACAGTAATCTCTAGAAAAGGTCCCCATGTCATATTGCCCAAATAATTAGAGTCAGGATGACCACAGCATGCTTAGATGGTTATGGGAAGAGTAGAAATAAGAGCAGGAGATGTAATGGTCTGTTGGATGTAAGGGGCTGAGTGACTATCTTTAGTCTTCAGTACTACTGTCTGATGGTTTTCACTTTTATATGAGATGACAGAGCATAAAAACACAACAAACTTTCTTTCTGTCTGGGTTTTTTTTTTTTTTTTGCCATGTTACAGTAGAGAAAAACCGGAGAGAAGTGCTTTGTTGAAACTGCTCTACACTATAACATCATGCTAGAGAAACCAACAACAAAACAGGAATGGAAAACATAATTAGGCTTGTTCTACTTCAGAGCATCATAGGATGAGAAAGAGTAGTTGGGGAAAAAGGCCAGTATAACTCATAGTGGTATGATGGTCAGGTTTGGCTGTACACACAACCCCCTCAACCACTGTGTCTGTGAAGGGCCATGCAGGGTGAATCTGAGGATGCTCATTACTCCTCTACACAATATCATGCATGTGGTTTCCATTAAAGCCACTGGGCAGGGATGAGGCCACTCCAATGGAATTCCACCCTGTTATGCAGTGAGCACAGACTGCTTTGAGAGTCGGGGACCAGAGCTTTACTCTTTTAGAGACATTAAACCCTTCTGTGGAGTTGACCCAATAGAAGTTGATTTCCCTCAACACAGTGGGCAAAGTCTATGATCCGTTAGTGGATGTACACTATGCGTGAAGTGAACCGTTGCTAGGTGTCTCTCGTTGTGCTTATTATAAAACACGGAAGGCAGACGACATGTCGGAGACAGAGACCAGATTAGATCACGTTGGGTGTCAGTCAGTACATGGTAACCTCTGTGAGGTCTCCACTTCCACAATTAGTCCTTGAAGTAGCAGCCTGCAGTGACTCTAGGCTACTTTACACAAGCTGGTTATGTGCTGATTTTAGAGACCAAATACTTCCCTTCCCCCACAAAGCCATGGCCGTAACTATGAAATGAGCAAAGAGCATTGAGGGAAAATGGTCTAATCTAACTCAGTCCGTCCTAAGAAAGAAAAGGAGCTATTGAGGAGCATTAGATTGTGGCCAATTCCTCAAATTCTCTGGTACGCTTTTTCTTCAAGTTTGGTAGCACAGCAATGTCCAAATGGAGACACAAGAAGTCAAGTAAACATTAATCCATCAAACCACGTTTGAATGAAAACCTCCTTCTTAACCACGAACCTTCCCTTTGTAAAACACCAGCGAAGTGTCAAGTTAGAAAAACAACAAGGTTGTTTCTGTTGAGAAGCTTAGCAGCTGCAGGGAGGAATGTGGCAGAAATTCTCCACAGTTCACTTCATGACCAGCCACTTATCTACAAGAATTAACAGAATCACACAGCCTACTGGTATCTCACTAGAAACGCATAAATTGAATAAAAAGTCTTAAACTTGTCAATTTCTAAGTTAACACCAGCCTGTTTGTTAGTGTAGCAAAACCAAAGTATTTCTAAATTTTGAAAGTATGACATTTTGGCAATCCTTATCGGTTCCTACAAGCGAGACAAAAACAGACTCCGGCCACGGAAAATCTGCAGAGAAACAGAATGGACTACAACAGTTTTTTCTTACGGATTATATATGAAGATATCTGTAGTGAAGCTACAGATATCTTCTCCAGTGTGATGGAAAAGAAAGAAGAAAAAGAGAAATGGAAGAAAAACAGGAAAGGGTGGGCGTTTGCTGAGGGATGCAGCCCCACCTCCAGTATAGAGCAAGAGTGAACCTCACCGACTAAAGTTTGAAGTAGACTCCCTCTCAACTCGGTTTTTGTCTTCCCCTCCCTCTCGTCCCGCTTTTTCTGACTGTGAAAAGGGAATCAGAGGACCAACACTAAACACCCTGTTCATACTCTCCCATGAACAGTGGGCTAAACACGACCATGACATAATGCCCCCTTTAACAAGGAGGCGTGTGTAATGAGGTCCAGACCTGATGAGAACAATCTGCCCACAGAGTGGGGGAAAGTTTCAATCTCTCTCTCTCCCATTCTTGCTATTTTTCCTACGCTCTCATGACAGATAAAAGGAACTAATTAAGATGTACTGAATACTCAAGAGCTGGGAAATTTTCCATTGTGTTCAGGCCCAACAATTTGTGTGAGTGCTTTACTAATGAGGCTCAATGAGGGTTTTTTTAATACCTTTTCTTTACATTTAAAATGATCTCAAACAGACTTTTTCCTTAAACACACTACCCAATGATTTTACAATCCACTATTATACTCTCTGAATAGAACTAAAAGTACCAGAGACCCTTCTTTAAAAAAAAAGGGAAAAAATGGGGCACATTACAGGACTTGTGGTAAATACTGTGTTAAAGTATTTTGAAGTGGTCATTTTAAAGGGCTATTGACCGGCTAAGTGGTACTACTTTTCGCTGTTACCATAGATCAATAGCACTTCAAGCTGTTTTGAACATGGATTACCCACACCTCCCTCCATATACACACTGCAGTGCCACACACACCTCATTTCAATGCAAACATTTTGTCCTGAGTATTGAAGGGTGCCTTAAAACTAAATTTGGACGTATGTCAAGTTGGCAGCACTGCACCAATACTTCTCCTCTCGTCCCACTCCAAACTCTAATACCCCACTCACAAACCCCCAACACAAATACCACCATCATTTCACAAAAACCCTCTAAAACAAACACTCTGAGCTCCATCTGCCTAGGCCTGGGTAATGCACTTTCCGCATAGTTTTCTGCAATACATTTTTCAGGCAAAATCCAGTGAGGCTGTATCCACGGAGTAAACCCACATTCTTTAAGCTGCATTCACAACATTTTGTAGCATGGTTGCTACGAAAAGTATCTGTACCTCAGATTTGTTCCATTACATCCCAGTCTGCAATATGTGGAATCATTTATATGGGCCTGACAAGTCCAGCATTCCTACTACCAAAAAAGCCATCAGGGATAACACAGGTTGTGAGAGCTGTGGTTTTTCAAGTATGACAGGAAAAAGGGTTGTGAAGGAAACTGCAATGGCAACATTTTTCAGCAAAAGATATCACAAGATCAGATTCTTGTACTGGTATTGAAAACACCATTTGGAGCACATAATTGCGTCTGTTGTATTTTAGTTGTGTTTTCATGTGCTATTGTATGTTTGTTTTACCAAGCAGAGTGTTGATGTGTTCAAGTGAACATCTGAACACAATAAAAGATAAAGATATCATGTGTCAGCCACATGTCTGCAAATATCAACTTTTAGGCCATACTGTCCTCCCCCATCTTGACTGTCTCCAGCAAAAGTCTCTATACTCCTTGTCTACTTCTCTTCACTCCTCTCTGCTCCCCCCAAAAACCTCCTCAAAAATCATGATGAACTCATAGAACAAAACTGGAGAATCCTGTATGAAGTGTAGAGACATATGGTTTGTCTATACAGTCAGGGGCAGACATTCTGGAGTTAGAGGCCTTACTCAGTAATTACAGCTATCCTCACAAATGCTGAGCTGGCTTTCTGTCAGTAGCCATGCAGGAAACTCATCCCTATATTGCACAGGACACTAGCATTCCGCCTGGCACGGTGCCTAACCCAGGAGAGTAAAAACTACATCTATTTTTCTCTTTTTCCTTGCTCAGTCTGAGGCTCTGAACTAAACAAACAAAGCACCTTGGGGGACTCCTACCTCTAGATGGACCTAAGACCTCCAGCTCTGTGATATCATCTGTAAGAAATGGAGGGAGGGTGGATATGCATGAGTGTAATTTCAGCTTCTGATATTGCTCCATTTAAGAGATTGTATCTTGATGATTGAATAGTCCTAACTGTTTTTCCAAGAGAGCACACAGTGGGCATGACGTAAAAAAAGTAAAAAAAAAAAAAAAGAGGTAGAAAAAACAAAGTAGTCAACTGCTCTTTAATTAATCTTTTCCCTTTTATTTTCAACCAGCAGGATAAATGCTGGCATGTTTTTAATACTCTTCTGTCATCACTAGATCTACTGATCCTGATCCCTTGCTTCTGACTCGTGTATTCCTAATCTCCTGTTAAAGCCAACTGGGCAATAAGCTCAGGTCGTTTGTCACTTTTGTTAGTAGCAATCGAGGAATCACATTAGAGTAAAACAGATAAAGTGGAAGAAACCATGCCTTTTCTATGATGGGTAGCTTAAATAGGACTCACTGAGCTTCTGCAAGACCAGTGAAGCATAGCAGCCAAACGAAGCTTTGGCATCTACTTTAAATATTGTGATCGGTATTAGGCACTTTTGGACCGGAGGAACTTTTTCATAGTTGTTAGAACTGTTGGAGGAAGCACCCTTTTTTTGTGTGTCCGCACTGCAAGAACTGAGGATGATCATATCTCTTCAAACGCCGTTTTGAGGAACTTTTTTTGCTCCTGATTGCAACCCCATTTTTAAAAATCTGTGTTACACGTTATCCGTGTAAACAACATCTCTTACGGTTAAAAATGGGGGGGGGGGGGGGGCGCGGACAGACAAATGGACCGACAGTGAAGTCCAGGCTTTACTAAGGCTATATGCGAGGGAGGAAATACAATGCAACTTTGATGCGTCAAAGCAAATATAAAAATCTTAGCTTAGCTTTCCTCACAACTTGCTATGTTGGGCATCCACCACGCAGCAAAGCAATATAGAGAGAAAATCCAGAGGCTGTAACTGGATTACAAGAAAACAAAAGACCACAACAACCAAAGCATCGCTACACCAACCCGTCGGCCAGTTTACGTCACTTCAGCATTCCTAGTGGCCGTGCGAATGCAAACAGAAAAAAAGCCTTGAAGGTATGTAGTTCTCGAGGGAGCTACCCAGTGGGTAGTTCCTCTCAATGGGTCCCTAGACCTGTTTGGTCCAAAAGCACTTTAAGAGGCAGTGTGTACACCGTATAAATCTGCTCACAGCTCGGCTGAGTCTTGCTAACCGCATTCAGATATCTAAACAAAGAGCCACATCACTCAGGTGGAATTATAACAAAGCTGAATCAATCACTCTGTGTCTCCTTAGTGCACTGTTAAGCACCTTTCAAAGACACATCCGATGTCTTAACTGTCCTCAAAAAAGAACACGAAACCTTTCGTCAGTCTGCCTTAAGCTCCACCTGTATTTCTGAGGAAAAGAAGAATTTCACATCTTTTCAAACACAGAGGCTACACATTTTGGACTGTGGGACGCTTAAAGAAAGGCTCACAATTTTTTTCCCTCTAAAAATTTCCATCATCGTGATCTTACTACAAAACAGCTCTAATAATGGGGCACTTGATGAATTTCAAGATTCTGACAGTTAAGCCAGAATCACACTTTACAAAAATGTAACCAGTTCAAATAAATGCATACATACAAACACACATAGATACATACATACTAAATAAATAATGTGCAAACCTGTCTGTTGGGATATCTGATGTCCCGTCTTAAATTAAAATCAGTTAGTAACACACGCTAATGTGTCAGTGCATGCACAATATTAAGAGACACTTCACTGTGTGACCTGAAGTGGTAACACATGAGTAGTTGCAGTTATGTGGACTGTAATCTGAAGCCGGGTCACATTTGCTCTAATTACTCACACAGTGTAATTCAATCATCGCTGTACACTGAATTGATCTGAAGACAATTATGAGCCTTATTCTGCATCAGGCATGCATTACTGTGTAATACAGGAATGAAATTTGAAAATATGGAAATCTGGAACAACAGTATATGGATTAATCTTCCCTCTCTCTCTCTCTCTCTCTCTCTCACTCTCTCTCTCTCTCTTTTTGGCTCTTTTTTGACGATGCAAGTTTTGTACGTCGCTCGATTCAGGAGTTTTCCATTTGGTTCAATAGGATCTGATAAAAAAAAAATACACATATCAATGAACTAACCTATGAATGAAGTTTTGTATATAACTCACACAGATGTTCCAAGACTGACCCCAGACTAGGTGTGAAGAGAAAAGACAATAGTTCAACTGTAACCTTGTTTTCAACAGAGGCCATGTTGCCCTGCTATGAGGGAGAGGCTGATGAGAAATCCCAGCTGTAGAGGGCCACAAACCCTTTAGTTTGAATTTCTTACTCTTTTATTTGACAGCAAGATCAAAGTGCGTTCCCAATCCAGGCCTGAATCTTTAGCCCGTGGGGCAGCTGCAGTGACCTTTTAGCCATGTTCAACACAGGCTTAACGTGAAAACCTGGCACCTTAATGACACTCACATGTCTTTAGTTCAACTGGAACTGTAGTCTTTCACCCAAACAGAAGCCAATTATACTGAGCATGCTCAATAATTATCACTCAGTCTTTTTCTGACTGTCCTCAGTGACCTGTGCTGCTACTAAAAGACGAAATTATTGTTATACGTTTTTCAAAAATGTAACTGAAAATGTAATTACAGAAAAAAGGCTATACCACAGCTGCAAATGTCAAAAGAATGCAATTCATGAACAACTGCTACAAAGTTACTTTCAGATCAAAACAAAGTCTCGTAATTACTTGTGCTACATTTGGGTTAGAGGCTAATTCCTAAACAGGAGCCACTGACAAAAACAGCCAGGCTGAAACATTGATTGTGTCCATTGACATACCAGGTTCACCCTAGAGAGAGCTTTTTCTCTCAGCCAGTTTAAAATTGCTGGGTGCAACGGTCAGCTTGAACAGTGTTTTGCTTTTCATGCTAAACCAATAGAGATGCCTTCCCAAAGACTGGGCAGTAAATGTAATCATTGTCTCTCTGACAAGTTGAGGGTTGTCAGTTCTGTGGGAACACAGTGGATAAAAGAAAAACAGCAGCATTTTATTGAGATAAGACTGAAGTTTTGAATGCGATTCATTTCCCTAAACTGACACACCGTAGGAGGTTTTCCGCTCAGCAAGTGACCCTGTTTAATGCCTCATTTTTTTCATCCAAAAAAATGATTATTTATAGCAGTACATGACTCTACTGCATGAAGTGGACATATATTTCTTTCTTCTTTGCTTATTTCAAAATTTCATGTCCTCTGTATTTGTTTGCTGTTATAGAGTAAATTACTCAACGCTTTTAACAATGTAATGTGTGAAATTTTAGAAGAATCATTGAACAATTTGTTACTAGGTTCCATTTTAAGACCAGACCTGAAAAAAATCATCATAAAATCTTTTTAAAAGTTACAGCCATTCCACTGCCAAAGTTATTTCATGAAATACATTTATCTTATATTACTAATGAATAAGGTACTATTTAATTTTAAGAGTACAGGAAAGAATATGTGAGCGTCCATTAGCACAAATTACCATTGATTTTGGCTCTTTCACAACAAAGGGAGCAGGACATTTAACTGCTATAGATCACTATCGTGAGTTTGGGTTCAACTGCGTTCATTCACTGTCAGTGGTTCGATATCAGAGCAAACAGCTCAGCACAGAGTTGGGAAGTCAAACCGAGGATGTGCTCACGACAGAGATGTGGGTCTGGACTATCTCCTCTACTCAACATAGTCTTAAACCAACAAGAGCTCATTCCAAAGATTTCCCCTGAAAACGTCTTGAGGAAAAGAACAGGATGAAACAGGACAAGAAAACAAATTCAAGCCACAAAAATGTTTCAGGATCTGTTTTCTACTCAATTTTCTTTTAACCTTCAGTGTGATTTTAAGAACACTGCCCTCTGCCTTCACAGATATGCTCACCATACACAGCTTACCAAACATCCTCTACTTTACGACCAACATAACAAGACTGGCCCCATTTCACAACAGTTCCAGCCTGTTAGGAACTGACCAACTCATTCCATTCCATAGTATTTTGATGCCTTTTTTTTTTTTGAGCAACGAAGAAGGATCTCAGGCCAAACTCTGAGAGTTTGACTGAGTGAACCACAGTGAACATAAAGGGTCAGTCCAAAAAATCTTCCCTTCAATCTCACCATATATCTTGAAATTTCTAACTAGCTTGAAGGACGTTTTTTTTTTTAGGTTAGGCTCTGAATGGATTGCATATGTCTCATAAATACAATAAACAATGGGTGTCTTTAGAGTCTCTCATGCCTTCTATATCTATGATCAGTTACAACAAAGGCTCTTTCATCATGAGTATCTGAGTAGCTAGGCTTACCACTTCTTCATCTCCCTGTTAGCATGAACTGTTGCCAGGTTGAGAGATGATAGTATCGGTTCATTTAAGCGGTCTCATGCGGTTAAGTGTTCAATATATGTTGACCACTGTCTGGTGAAAAGAAGAAACTGTACTGCTTCCTGAACTTAGAGGACAGTTTTGCCTTTTTAAATAAATATTTCTTCATCATGTTTGTACTTTAAAACAACCTGATTGATGGGGATATACTGCACTCAGCTTGATTTAACAGTTTATTTTCAAGATGGGATCGTTTGTGTGATTCTATCAGAAAACAATGGGATTTAAACAAGTGCAAAATTAAGCAACACTTGTCTGAAGGAAGGAGATGCTGTCAATGTGCCCATGAATCAGACGATGTCTCCCCGTCCAGCAGCTGTTCCAAGGTTAAGGGTCACACTCATTCAGCTGGTCACTCCAATCTGCCAAAGCAAGACCTAACCCCCCCAACCCACCCACCATTCCCACCCTCTCTCCTCAGCTAGCTCTGACAACACAGAAGCACGGCCATTCTCCAAATTAAAGTGCTCCCTCTCTCTCGGTCCTTCCTCCTTAACAGACAGAAGACAGCTCTCCTCCACCCTCCACCCCACCTCTCCCAATGTTAAAGAGGGCTACCTCAGCTGTTATGAAGGGCAGGACACATGGAGGTCCTTGTCACAAATTCAATCAACAGTGGGCCAGTTTCATCAGTCAGCGAGGACTAACCACCTTAGGTTACTCACATTTTTCAAAGTAGGACACATTTGTTTTTATGAAACATCTTAGGTGTCAAACACATCCAAGGACAAACTGAATTATTCCTGTTCATAAGATGATCTGGATGGGAAAACTGTCAACTCTCTCTCAGAGGGGCGAGACACTGAAAAAGACAAATCATCTCTCTGTACTCATTTTTTCCAAAGATTTCGAGGTAATATTCCAAATGTAAAGAAACAACTGGAGATGGGTGGGAGCTCTAAATTCCTTCCAATGAAAATCATATGTTTCATAAACTACAGTTGACCATGGGCTTTAAAAAAAAACCAAATGTATTTGTCAGTCTGAATGAATGTCTTTCAGTGTGTTTAACACATCTGGGTGCCAGTCCTCGGCAAACAAAAGGATGTGTTACATTGTCCTATTCAAGAGAGTGACTGCTATTACAAGTTTTTACATAGGCTTCCCTTAACCTTGTATTCTCCCTCAGACATAACAGTCAGAGAAAGGTAATAAGGTTTGATTTAGCCAAATTCAAAACCTCAGGTCTGCAGAGTGGTGTTAATGATCAACACTGACACTGTGATGACCTTGTGAGACACCTCAAAGGATTTCAGAGATTTTGTGTTTAATATGATATGTGTGTTTACATGCAGTCTGTAGGGCTCAAAATTAAAATAAACATGCTGTAATCAAGGTCACATGTCCAATAACTGTGCATATTACCTCACAAAGGACATCAAATCACTTACCAGTTATCCATCTCTCTTTCTCTTTGTCTCTCTCAGTTCTTGACCTTTTTCCATTCTTTTGTTTGTATTGGTTTGGCTTGATTTTGTTTATGCATTTGTTCATGTTTTGTCCACACACTGGCAGTCTAGTTTATACAGTGGTTAATAAGAAAAGCGCCCCCTTATACACACACACACTAAATCCAGTAAGCAGATGGGACAAAACTGCCCTCAAGGGTATAATCAAAACAGAAACATTCCCGTTCATTGTTCAGTATCTCGTGAATCTTACCTGTACCGTTTTCTTATGTTAGAACATTTGAACAGGCTTCTTATTCACCATTCAGCTGTGTACTTATTTATTATTTTCGCCAAGAAATAAAATACTCTAACTCAACATCAGTCGAACACACACACACACACACACCACTGTTTTCACACGACAGTGTGAGATATATAACGTGAACACATCTGGAGTTCTTTTCAAAGCGCCAAATCAACAAGCAGAGGGTTAATTAACTCTGTTAAATCTGTGGGTATCAAGATAATCAAAACTTCAAGCAAAGAATATTCAGACTTTGCACTGAAGTACAGTGACGACCATTCAAACGTGGCCGTTCTCCCCCTTTACAAAAAAAAGCACTAAACTGAGCAATGATACAGCCTACCATGACTCAAAAAGCCCACACCATAATTAGCAACATTATATAATTTTCAAAGAACAGTTATCGGTTAAATATCCTGAAATCTTTCACCATGTATGAGCTCAACAGAATGGGGAATTTACTAATTTAACAACAGATTTTTTTTTTTTTACATTTCCACCCAGAGACACGGACCGCTATTTCTGTCCCCCAGCGGTGAATTACACTTCGTAGATAAACAGTAAGATTTTCGTGTTTTCTCTATTTTTTTCTTTGCTGTTTCTCTTCAAAAGGTGTACAATACTCTAGGCAAATGATTTTGAACAGTTCCAGATGCCATGTTTTTCAAAGTACTTCAAAATAAAATATCACATAGCGCAACAGCTGTTTAACCGTATAAAAAATGTGCAAAGTTTACCTCAATATGGTTCTTCTCTGTTCCGAAGAAGCATATGCGAGTGTGCCAACGTGTATCCTTAATCGTTCCTTCAAAAGTCAAATCACTGAATCTGCTACCCCAGAACCTCACAAAGACAGTGCTTTTGTCCCAAATAGCTCTATTCGTGAGTCAGCCGATGAACGCCACCGGTCACTCCATAGTGTATCTTTAAAGCTAAAAGAAATTTCCCTGAATGTCCACGTAATGGTTTTACAGTAGAAATAGGAACATTATATTAGTCTTATTTCCGAAGCCGCGAAATTCGTCAACTCCCCAGTGATGGACTACTCAGGGTGTTAGATGGCAAAAGTGTAAGCTCAGCACTGTCCAAGAGCCCCCCAAAAGCCCGCCCCCACAGGAAATACCTCATATACGTCACGCGCCTTAACCTGCACCACTGATTCGGTAGACAAAGTCTAGTCTGCCCGTGATTGTTCGCAATAATTTATAATTCTGGCAGCGAGCATCTAAAACCAATTTGTTCTCATAGTGATTGTTCTCTGTCTTTATACCGTCCGAATAATTATTCTCCTAATTGTAATTTTTTCCACATTTCTTATCATTCATTCATTCTTTCATTCAAACAGTTGCTCATATTTATAATAAAAATAAAAATTAAATTAAAAACATATTCCAATCTCCTTGGGAAGTTTAACAGCGCGCTGCAGAGTAAATGGGTGTGATATGTTTTCAGCATTCACCAGAGTTCACCTAAAGTGTAACTGACTGTTTGGCATCAAACAAAAACCGTGTTTGTGTGCAGGAGAGACCCTTTCAGTCAAAATGAAGAGGTGATTCAGATTTTCAGCTATTTCAGAATGATTGCAGCCTCTGACACACACACACACTTCAGTACCTGTTCTGTCCCTCTTGTTGGGGAAATTTTGAAATGACTTCAAAAGTAGTTATTAAAAATCAAAATCAACTCAAGTGTTGGCTTCACTTCATACCACCTGAACTCCAGTCTGAGTGACTCCTGAAGTTCCAACACCAACTTGACTTTTCAAAAACAACTGCTCCGCCAACATGGTTGAAAAAGCAAACTTGTGGAGCCTATCTCAGCATTCACTGGGCGAAAGGCAGGGAAACACAGTGGACAGGTCGCCAGTCCATTGCAGGGCAGACACACAGACGAACACACTCCCACATACCTATGGGCAATTTTAGCATCTCCAATTTGCCTGACCTGCATGTCTTTGGACTGTGGGAGGAAATCGGAGCTCCCGGAGGAGACCCAGGGAGAACATGCAAACAGAAAGGACCCAAGCCACCCAGCCAGGAACCAAATCCAGGATCTTTTGGCTGTGAGGTGACAGCGCTACCCACTGTGCCACCGTGCACCCAGAATGCAACAACTTTGATTGAACACACTGAAGTATTCCCCACAATCTGCTACTCTTCACCACACTTCATTTTCACAGACATCATTCCTTTCTGGAAATACAATCTCATGTGAGACTGTGCATGTGACCAAAGGACACTATTTGTCAAATGGTTTCAGGAGAAAATCATGCACTACATTCAGACCCTTTCAGATGTCATTGAAACTTTTTAGCTTTTGAGTGAAACTGGCTAAACCCACAGTGCACAGTGAATGAAAAACTCAGTGACTGTCCACTTACCATGACCACTACCCCCCACGTGCAAGCCTCTGCTATACAAGGCTAATAATAAAGATTAATCATTAATCATTGAATTCAAGGCAGACTAAGGAAAGTAGAATTAGATTTTGTAAAGATCTCCCCTCTCTAAAGGGATTTTTCAACTGGCAGGACACACACATAAGTTTAATTCTGAAGAACAGAACAAAACAGAGATCTCTCCTCAACCAAAACAAATTTTCAGATTTAGGTAGGGTTACAGATTTGTGGTAATGTTACTGTAATTTTGAATATCATAGTCTCAAATCTATATAGCTTACAATGCATGAATATTACATTCTGATTGTGATGCTGTTGCCAAATTATTGATTTTCAGTACTAAATTTTCTCTGAAGCATTCATAAAAATCTCAGCCTTTTCTCCTACCTCAAATACGGCAAGCTTTCGTTGAATTAACTCAATATCACCCTCTTGTGGTTATCATAAGTCAATGTAACAGGAGAGTGGAAAGTACAGGATGTGTCCTTCTGGTATTCTTCACAAAAAGTCATGAGTGGAAAGTATTCAAATTTTAACTTCACATTTTTCATATTTTCTCCACATGCACTGCAAATAAGGCTCATACCAAACCACAAGGACTCCACTTTTGTCATTTTCTCCCTCTCTGCTCTAGACTAACCCCTCTCCCATGAACGGTGCACACGTGGTTATACCCAGGAACCCAAAGTAGGATAAAGCTGTAACCAAAACTCTTTAAACAGAGGAAAGATAGGGGAGCCAAGTATTCCACCCTCAAACAGACAAGCACTGGTTTTGGAACATACTCAGGTCTAACATCTGTTTCTCCAATGACTCAATCAAGCCAGGGAAAGAGAGAGAGAGAGAGAGAAAGAAAGGAAGGGGGAAGAAAGAAAGAAACAAAGAAAGAAAGAAAGTCGTATATATTATTCTAAGTTGAATTCTGCAAATCAGACACAGATAAATTCCATAACGTCCATATAACTGCCTAATTACAAGGATGTCTTTGATGTTTTTGATTAAGTATAAATATATTTTAAAAACTGGTTTGAGTAACAGTCATCTAAATTGAGTGGCTTGTTTGTCACTCCTGTGTAACAACAACAACAAAAAAAACCCTTCACTTTCCACGAATAATTACAAAGAACATGATGATGAAAAAAGATCCCAGATTAACAGAAAAAGAAACAACAAAATACACCGTTGCTATGACAGCACAAAACATAAGGATTCAAAGTCCAGAAATGAACACAACAATCTTCCGTTTCCAGTTTCCATTTAAAGTAAACGCTCACGTGGATTACGTTATGCTGCCAAATAATGCTGGATGGCTAATACAAAGCACAAAAGCAACTGAACACCACTAAATTATTAAACCGATGTCTGTATACCAGTCAAGAACAGCCATTCTGCCCATACATCACTACTGCATTGTCCCCTTGAAACTACGGTGTATGCAGGGAATTAACGCGCCCCCTTGAGAACATTTAAGAACTTTTTTTCTTAAACCCCGAATTGCGGCTATCTCGGTGCGTTTACATGGAGCCTTACATTCCATTAATAATCGGATTCAAACTCAAGCTGGAGCTGGTTCTTGTTCTTGAGGAAGCGTTCCTTATTTCTCCACATAAAAAGTGGCAACCCTAGTAATGGATGCGCATTTTACAGTAAAGGATAAATCAATCAACAGATTCAGCGACTCTCTTGGACTACCCTTTGTTTAGGTTTAAACTGTTTAGCCTACCTACTACACCTGATAAAGGTAGGCCAACAAGGTTTTATCAATATTAGATCACTTTCACATTCAGTGACCTGATCAATGATCTCAGCTTTGACATGATGGGTTTGTGTGAAACTTGGTTGAAGTCAGATGTTTTTCTCCCTTTAAATGAAGCTCCACTCTCCAACTATTCCTTTTCTCATGCTGCTAGGGCAACAAAGAAAGGTGAGGGTGTAGCGCTAATCTATAATACTGATAAATATTATAAGGCCAATCTCTAATCTCCTGTTTCTTTCAGAAATACTTTAAAAATTGTAGCTGCTCAGCTTATAGACCATATGTCCTCCAACAGTCTTTGAAATGTTTCAGTCAGGCTTCAGGTGTTTTCATTTTACTGAAACCACGCTTACTAGAGTAACTGATGATCTTTTATCAGCCATGGACGCTGGTGCTACCTCTATTCTTATTCTACTTGATCTGAGTGCAGCATTTGACACGGGTGATCACACCTGGCACTCTCTTGATTTAAATCTTATCTCTCAGACAGAAAGCAAAGTGTCCACTATAATAATGTGACCTCTGATTACCGTGAGCTTAACTATGGTGTTCCTCAGGGGTCGGTCCTTGGTCCTCTCCTATTCTTTCTTTACATGCTCCCTTTGGGTGACATTGTTCATGGTTACAACATTAACTCCCATTGTTATGCTGACGATTCTCAGATTTTCTTACCTATCCAGCACAATGCCCACTCTGAATTGGCAAACTTTGAGGTGTGTCTTTGTGCTATTGAGGACTATATGTCTTCAAATTTCCTGATGCTTAATGCAGGCAAGACTGAAATGCTGGTCATTGGTCCCCCTACTCATAAGCATCTTTTTAGTGATCTCACCTACAATTTCACAACTGCATCATCTCTCAAAACACTACAGCTAAAAACCTTGGTGTGATTTTTGACTCTAGTCTCTTGTTAGTCACTCATATCAAAAACACAACTAAAACTGCCTTTTATCACCTCTGTAATATCGCTAAAATTAGGCCCTTTCTAAGTATGACTGATGCAGAAACCATTGTACACGCATTTGTTATGTCTCACCATGATTACTGCAATGTTCTGTACTCTGGTCTGCCTGCCTCTAGTACCAATAGTCTTCAGCTGGTCCAGAATGCTGCTGCTAGAATTCTGACCCGAACGAAGAAGTTTGATCACATTAGCCCTGTCCTGGCTTCCCTTCATTGGCTCCCAATTCATGCAAGGGCAGATTTTAAGGTCCTCTTATTGACATAAAATTCTGCACGGGCTTATGTTGGCCTACATATCCGACTTAATTACAACCTGTAATCCCCCCCGCACCCTGCGCTCTCAAGGTTCTGGATTATTAGTTGTTCCAAGAGTTACAAAGAAGTCTGCTGGCTGCCGAGCCTTTTCCTTCTGCTCTCCCTTCCTCTGGAATGGCCTACCTACAGAAATTAGGGAGACAAACTCTCTTGATACCTTTAAAACCAAACTAAAGACTTACATGTTTTCTCTAATTTATGAATTATATAATTTCAATTTCACCTTTGAGAGAGGCTCACTCTCTGCCTGTAGGCTCTCCTGTCACAGTTTAGTTCCTGCTGGTTTAGATGTCTCTCACAGTTTCTCTCCCTCCCCACTAATTTCAGTCTTGACCGTGTTGTTCTCTCTAACTAACCCGTTGTCCTCTGTCTGTGTTAGTGGTTATTGTCTGTGTCTCGCTGCATAGATGTGACGCTCCCATCTTTAGGTTGGCTTGACTTTTTCCCCGTGCCCTGTGGTCCCTGGCCCTGCTCGCCCCGCGTGGCCCTGTTCCTCCTGTGCCTTCCATGGTCATTAGCTTTGCTGCGTTAATGCATCTATGCACTACATTCTTTATTTGCTTTATTAAGTCCTGATACCCCACCAATGCTCTCCTTTCCCCCCTCATCTTCTCTGTGTGTGTGTCTCTTATGCTTGAGTGTGAATGTCTTGTATGAGTGTGGCTGTCTTCCTCCCAGGTGTGCCCTGCCCCTTCACCGGCCCATCCCCCTGTCCTCTTCATCCCCTCCCTGCCATCCTCCTCATCGTCGTAATCCCCCTCATCCTGGTGGTTGCGACAGCTTCGTGTTTGGTCATCACCCTGTGCTGCTGTGGCAGTGTCCCCTGCCTTGGTTGAGGCCCCTTGCTGCTTTTGTTGTCTTATTTGATCTGCTAGTGTGTTTTAGTTTGCAGTATGACTGTATTGTTTGTAGTTGCTCATTGGGCTGGCACCTAATGCACACGTCTGGCCATGAAGGGGTCTCCTCTCTCTGTGGCCCCTCTCAATATTTCTTCAATTTTTTTCCCCTGTTACACCTTGGTTTTTTGGGGGAATTTTCTCTTGCCCACTGTGAGGATTAAGTCAGGGGATGCCATCCTGTTTTGTTTGTTGTAAACCTGTGGATATGTAAAGCCCTTTGAGACTGTAAACAGTGATATTGGACTTTAAATAAACTTGAACTTGAAAGTTCAAGTATATTCGACAAATATATTCACAAGTATGTTTGAGTATTCAAGAATCATTATTTTTATCAATATATTAACAACCATTCAACTGAAGAAGCAACAATTCTGTGACCACTAGGGGCCACCAGCACATTCTGAAAAAAGGAACTTCATCTACTTTTCATTTGACATCTTATTGTTATTCAACTGAATCAATGACTTCATACTTTACATACTTTTTATATTTTATTTAATTAATACAGTTACCATACTATAATTTATCAGCCATGTAAATCTATAATTTGATCAACCAGTGAAAATGGACTGCTTAGCATTACATGTTATTATCTTTAAGAAAACCCTACTGCTGCTAATTCATCCTGTAATGCGACCCCTTCCAAATCTAATGACTCAGTGTTTTCACCTTAAAAATAAGTGTAATAACAGTACAAGGGCTTATTACAAGACAAAGCTACTTATGGTCAAACAATGGACAAATCTATCTTGAATAAACGATCAAGACCATCAAATAACATAATGAGGCAGAGTCATCAATAGACACACTACACCAATTTTGAATTCTGGGGACAACTCTTGAGAGCTGGTTTTGGAATGTCACTGTGATTTGAAGATAACTGAAGTGTTGACGGTCCCACCAGATACCTGTGGTCTTCCACCTCTTTACCCAAAAGCAGCTGAAAGTTCCATGGGGGTCTGGTTGCCTAGAGGGGCTTCTGGGTCTTGGCTCTGCTGTTTCCTTGCAATTATCTCAAAAGTAAACTGTTATCTATAGAGGAACTTCTACAGAAGACCCAGGATGGGGATGATGTCGAGACCAGTAGGGCATTCTGTCACACAAGGGATGAAGTTTATTAACATCAGTCCTACATCAGTGCACACACACTGGGAAATTACTGTCTGAATATATACATTAACACACACACACACACACACACACACACACACATATATATATATATATATATTTATATAGTCTCATTTGTGGCTAATATGGATTAGAAAACTACCGATTCCAACTGTCAAGCATGGCCTTCTCACCCAATTTCTCTACCACGTGGACCTCTTTCTCTCCATTGTTATTGACAGCATAGGTGTAGTAGAACCAGCAGTCGTTGGCATCTCTCTCTTTGCAGTGCATGAGGGGGAAAGCCTGGACAGGCTGTGGCAGCTTGTCTCTGTCCTTCACTTTGGTGAGGTTGAAAAAGTTGCACTCTTCATCACAAGTGTCTTTCTTCTCGCCTGTACCAAAAGCTCTGCATTGGACACACTCCCTGTGGAAGACAGCATGCATAAGCAGTGTTGCAAATGCAGTGGTGTTATCTCATACAGGGATGATATTGATGGGGCTCTTTAGTGCTTTTAAAGGTATACTTAAAGTTGGACCCCAAATGCCCTTGAGAGGCTAAGCTTCACTAAATAAAATTTCAACAAAACCCTGATTTTGAACCGGATAAACTTTTCATCATTAATCCAGTTGTCATCTGGGAACAAAGGTCAATCATGTTTGGTCTAATGACACGCCACAATGTCTAGAGCCTCTTGACTTTCCCTTATCTTATGAATATTCGGGGGTTCTGTTTTTTGTCTCTGTACTCACTTATGCTCTGTGCAGACGCCTGGGCAGGTAGGGCAGATTTCACAGGTAGGACCCTGGAACTTGGGGTCAGTGCATCTGCAGACGCCACATTCGCATATACCTCGACCGTTACAGATCTGTTTGTTGGTGGCTAGACAGGTTCTGGTGTCTAAAGAGCAGTCACAGGCACTTCCAGTGTAACTGGCATCACAGATGCATACCCGACACTCACAGCGACCGTGACCTTACCAAAAAAAAAAAAAAGATGTTTTTAGTGATGTGGTCATCCAGGAACTTAGCTGTCAAGGGTAATTGAATTTGAAGAGTGTTAGTGTACTAGTTACATTAATGATACAATTTAACATATTTTCCTGCTAATGGAGAGTTATTCTGAATCATTTCTAGGTTTAGAGTTTAGAGCGCTGAGCGACAAATAGATTTTTTTTTTCAGAACAACTGTAACTTAACTGGGTTTATATTTTCAAATAAGCAGGGGTGTATAAAGTAAAAGTAGAAGCAGGTGCATCCCGTTCATATCGCCAGGTGGGGCACAGCCCCACTAAAAACATCATCCATCCCAAAACATGTTTCCACATTAATATATCATAAATTACATTGCATTAAATATTACCTAGTTTCTGTGCAATCAATGAATCAAACAACTCAACAACTTTTGATCTTTGAAAGTTAAAATCGTCATTTCAGTGATTCGCCCTCAGTTTAGTGCGTCACGCAATACTGGGGCAGGACACTTCAGTGCTTCACTGGCAGATTGATTATAGCACCCTGTGGTCAAAGATGGGAGCTGCTATAAGCGCCAATAGTGGCTCATTAGGGCAGCAATGAGTCTGCCCTATTCCCATACTGCGCAGCACTCTACCATTTTCTTGGGTCTGCATGTTCAGACTACTGCAGAAATTACGATCGGTATTGCTGTGCCTGTTGTGTCTAAAGGCTGATTTATACTTTTGCATAGACTCTACGCTGTTGTGAGCATTTATACTTCTGCTTAGTGTGTCTGCGTCGCTCTGTAATCTAGTTTCTAAACTTTAAGGGACAAACGGAGCTCTCAAAATATCGAGCACTCAGTTCGCAATTTTGCTTAAAATGTTCAACGACTGAAACTGAGCAGATTATTTTGGAGTTGGTCTATTAAATATTGAACAACAGTTACTTTTACTGAAATTACTGCAACACAGAAAAGAGAGAAGGAGCTAGTATTGGAATAGCCTACACCGTAAAAATGATATGATACAGTGTGTAGAGGCTGCCAGGCCCATAGACCATACTACCCATAATCCCCTGCTTGACCCCATGTGTAATCTGAACCAATCTTCTCAGCTTTCAGTGTAACGGTATTGGATACAGCAATGCAAGCCAAATGCCAGATACACTGATGACGCAATTTGTGCCATAAAACCACGGAAAAATCCAAACTCTCTCCCTAATTCGAACACTCCCCAACTCTTTCTCTAGCAGCGTGGCTCTCTAGCAGGGGAAAGGGATGTCTGAATTCCTTTGTGATTTAAATTACACCCTGTATTCTACGCACAATTCGGTTATTAGCCGCTTGTTATTTTCTTTTGTTTACGACTCATGAAGGATAGATCTTGCATGTGTTCATTCTGTCTCCCTAACTCCCTTTGTCTGATTACAGACACCTCAACTTTGGGATTACAACGCTAGTTAGGGATTGGGTAGAGTTTGTGGGGTTGAAGGCCTAGCTGGGACTAGCCCTCAAGTTAGAGATCCTTTGATTCTCTCCCTCGCAAGCGCTTCTTGTTGCCCATCCCCACTCTCGTTGGAGCCTAGCACACACGCTTGCGCTCTACATTCTCATACCACACATTCCTCTTGCCTGTGCGCCTGCGCACAGCCTCTCTCCCTCGCTCCACCTTCTCTCTTCGGGTGCGCAGCTGGGCACAAGCCCTCATACATGCATGCTCTCTCTCTCTCTCTCTCTCTCTCTCTCACACACACACACACACACACACACACCTCTGCTCTTACACTCATTCAGTCTTACACTGAATACTTGTACACAGCCTCATTACCATCACATTACCATCTATGCTTTGATCATTCTATTTGCTCTTGCGGGCCCACCACCTGCGAGGGGAGAAATAGGGGCTGGGTGCGATGCCACATGGGTGGCGGGTTGGGGCGAGGGCCCCAACAGACTGGACTTACGGTACAGAAACTGGCTTTTGGTACGCGGAATTTCACCTCTCTGGGGGGGAAGGAGCCGGAACTTGTGTGGGAGGTGGGGCGATACCAACTAGATATAGTTGGGCTCACTTCTACGCACAGCCTTGGCTCTCGAACCAAACTCCTGAATGGGGGCTGGACTCTATCCTTCTCCGGAGTTGCACGGGCTGAGAGGCGACGGGCAGGTGTGGGGTTACTTGTTAGCCCCTGACTGAGTGCTGCTGTGTTGGAGTTTGTCCGTGTGAACAAAAGGGTTGCCTCACTGTGACTTCGGATTGCAGGGAGCAAATCTCTGACTGTCATGATGGTATATTCGCTGAACGGCATCTCAGAGTACCCAGCCTTCCTAGAGACACTGGAAAGTGTCCTAGTGAAGACACCATCTGCGGATTCTGTATTTGTATTGTGAGACTTCAATGCTCACGTTGGCAATGATGGAGAGACTTGGAGGGGAGTGATTGGGAGGAACGGCCTATGCGATCTGAACTCGAGTGGTGCTTTGTTGTTGGACTTCTGTGCAAGCCATGGATTGTCCATAACAAACACCAGGTTCGAGCATAAGGCCCTTGCTGGGATACTGGAGGGATCATGGGAGTTTGCCAATCCAGCCTACATGTGTTTTGTGGATCTAGAGAAGACTTACGATCGTGTTCCCCGGGGTGTCCTGTGGGGGGTACTGTGGGAGTATGGGGTGCCAGGTTGTGAGCCATTCAGTCCCTGCATAACCCCAGTGAGAGCTGTGTCTGCATTCTCGGCACAAAGTCAAACTTGTTCCCAGTGACTGTTGGACTCCGCCAGGGCTGTACCTTGTCTCCAACCTTGTTCTTGATTTTCATGGGCAGGATTTCAAGGCGCGTTTGGGGTGAGGAGGGTGTCCAGTATGGTGGCCTCAGGATTGCATCTCTGCTTTTTGCAGATGATGTGGTTCTGTTGGCCTCATCAAACTGTGACCTCCAGCACGCATTGGGACGGTTTGCAGCCGAGTGTGAAGCGGTCAGGATGAGGATCAGTACCTCCGAGTCCGAGGCCATGGTCCTATGCCGGAAAAAGGTGGCTTGCCCCCTCCGAGTTGGGACTGAGTTTCTGCCTCAAGTGGAGTTCAAGTATCTCAGGGTCTTGTTCACGAGTGAGGGTAAAATGGAGTGGGAGATCGACAGGTGGATCGGAGTGGCGGCGGCAGTCATGCGGTCGTTGTACCGGACTGTTGTGTTGAGGGAGTTGAGCCAGAGGGCAAGGCTCTCAATTTACCAGTCGATCTTAGTTCCAACCATCACCTATGGTTACAAGCTGTGGGTAGTGACCGAAAGAATGAAATCGCGAATACAAGCGGCAGAAATGAGCTTCCTCCGCAGGGTGGCTGGGTGCACCCTTATGAATAGGGTGAGGAGCTCAGATACCTGGGAGGAGCTCGGAGTAGAGCTGCTACTCCTCCACATTGAAAGGAGCCAGTTGAGGTGGTTCGGGCACCTGGTCAGGATGCCCCCTGGGTGCCTCCCTGTGGAGGTGTTCTGGGCACGACCAACTGGGAGGAGACCCCGGGGCAGACCCAGGACACATTGGGAGAATTATATTTCTCGGCTGGACTGGGAATGCCTTGGGATCCCCCAAGAGGAGCTGGTGGATGTACCTGGTCAAAGGGATGTTTGGGCTACCCTCCTCAGCCTGCTACCACCTTGACCCGGTCCTGGATAAGTGGCAGAAAATGGATGGATGGAATCATTCTATTTGCTGCTGATTATTGATTGTACCATATCAGTATTAGTTTGCCAAGTAGTGTTGATCATGTTAATAAATAGTGTCTTTGGAATAAACTGTTGCCCTGTCTATTTCTGCCACAATATTTACTGAATGCCAACCTCTGCCATCAAAGTACTCCCAATTGTCAACCTGGTTGTTCATGAGTGTTATAGCTTTAGTGGTGTAATTGTAATACATTAGTACTGCAATACTTGCTAAGACTGTAGCACAGTGTTACAACCAGATTATTCAATTAATCTTAGTAGTTTAATTATAAAATATTGAACACCAAAATTAATGGTTAATAACTGTATGAGACTGATTTACATGAGACTGATTTATTAATCCTATCACACCCGCATAGTTTGGTGTCCTCATGTTAGGATTGCTATTGTGGTTAATTATTGGTAGTTTCTGAGGTAGTGAGCAATATGTTTTGGTATCATCATCAGCCGACAGCTGCGTTATCCATATTTTGTGATTAAAAGTAACATTAAAGCTCTCTGTATTATTGTCCTGGTTGGCTACACCGTATTTTCTCAAACATAGCAGACTTCTACCTAGATAACTAACCAGTTGTCGGTCTTGTCCCATTTAACGGGAGCTACTGTCACGGACCCAACCTCTCCTTAGTGACAGTGGGTTGTCACATTATAATTACACAACAGGTAGCCTATATGTGTTGCATCACAGCTGCTTCTACTCATGTATTTTAACATCGCTGGAACACTGTATTGACCAATTAGCACCCAGGATCGGAAATATCCATTTTATGAGTTAAATTTAAATATTCAGCACAAAAAACATTTGTTTGAAAAGGCGTGTGTATCGCGGAAAAGGACATTTTAATAATCCAGTAACTGTAATGTGATTACTGAAATTTGAACTGTAATGCTGTAATTACTTTAATTCATTATGGAGGGAAGTAATACAGTAACATGTTACTTTATAACTTGTTACCCCGACACTGTTTACAGGTAGCCTATGTACTGCCTGTTCTCTAATATAGTAATTATTATACTTAACTGATATAATAAGCATTTAATATATTTAATTATTAAAACAACGATGTAAAAAGTGGGCGTGCTTAGCGATTCAGGAGCTGGAGCCAGCATCAAACGCAGCATAATTGGAATGTAAGACTATTCCCTCAACTGAAGGATATTTTTCTGTATATCTTTACTGTAAATAGTTTCTGTTTCCAATGCAAAACAGAATCTTTCAATTTATAAACATTTTTTTCAGTTTCTAATTGTTCAGTGTTCCTCAGTTAAAGAGGTAGTAGTGGTGGTGGTCGGGGGGCGGGGGTTACAAAAAAAAGAGAGCAAGATAGATGAAAAGTACAGTATGAAGATGTGGAAATATACTTACTTCATAATTAATTATATAACAATATTAAATCAATTTGCTGCTTTTGAGGCACAAAAATTGCATTGCCAATGAATATACAGAATATACAACTTTTGTCATTTGATTTATGTGACTTCCGGTATAAACCATGCCCACTTCTGGTCTACAATCCGAATACAGATACAGAGACAGATAATCTTGTTAGCTGAACAGATACAGATACTAATAAAGATAATAATGCCTCTGTACACCCCTACTTTCTACACCCCTGCAAATAAAGTTATGGTTACAGCTCAGTGATATTAGTATTCAGTCTAACATTCCCATTAAACCATTAACCAAAATTTATCTAAACCATTGGCATGACAGTGATTAGACAGCATTAATTATGAAGAGGCTTGATGTGTTGATTATCAATGTAGTTCCTCCTACCTGCATCCACTGAGTTGTTTCAATTCATTTCATTTAATCTGTAATTTAATCTACCATTTCCCACAATACAGCTGACTCGCTGCACTGGAGTTCAAGGTGCTGGAGGCGCTACAAGTGTTGAACAGGATTTTTGAACAGATTACCTCCACAAAGTTTGTTGTTGGAGCGGTCACAGTTGAAGTTGTCACATTCACAGTACTTCCCGCTGTAGCGTTCCTCTGGGTTATCTCTCTTCCTGCATTCACACTTGCCACACACACATTCTCCATTGTTGCTACAGATGTCTATGCCGTTGTCCATACGGCAGTTCATGTCCAAGTCCTCACTGAACACCTCATCCATCTGGCATGCACACTGTCTCCCTATGCGGCCTTCATTACACCTGAAACAGAAAAGACAGAGTTGACAAAACGCCCCCAGTATAGCACCAGTATACAACTGTTTTGGAAACAAAAATTTGATAGCTTTTTCTTTTTCAAGTAAGGTATAGCAATCTGTCTGGTGTAGCATCTTTTGAGTGACATGAGAAATGTAACATCCTTTAAGATGTATTTTTCAATTAAAAAGTCAACAGAGAACGAGATAAATAAGTGTAATAGTAAAGGAGCTTACCTGCAGGTTCCACACTCAAATGTCCCATTGCCGTTATGACAAAGTTCACTGTTCTTAATGCCATACTGGTGGCACTCACACTCGCAGATGAAACTGAGCTTGATCTCCACTTCTTCAGTAAAACCCAGAGGTTTGATTTTGATAGTCTCAGACTTGCCTTGCTTGGGACAGCCCTGAGCAGTGATGTTGATACTAAAGGAGACCTGTTCATACAGAGCTTAAGTTAGGCCATTTATGAAGACAAAGTAAAAAGATTGTTGAGAAGCCAAGCCCCTGCTTTGCTTCCCGACTGATAGTTCACCTCATTGTCCAAATACCAACCATCTAAGCTTTTCTTACATGAATAGAATCTCCGCCATACTTACCTCATCTCCTATGGAGATACTGGAGCATTTTCTTCCATTTTCTCCAACGTTGATCATTCCATTTTTACAGTGTGACTGGTATGTGATGTCCACCCCTTCAGGCAGCTTGCTGTTCTCCAGAATCACCTCTGAAGAAAGAGACTAGAGCAGAGAGAGAGAGTGAGATAACAAAAAGGTGTAACAGTTTTGAAACCGAGACCGAAACCACGAAACAAACGTCCACGGCCTCGTGTCGTAGTTCTGGAAGACGGAACCACGATACACCACCCTCCCCCCAACCTGCTGCCACCGCTGCAGGTGCAACCCGTTGAGCTCTCATTATGTTACTAATGTAACAAAACTCATTTTTCATCTCACAGTTAACACAATAACTGTACGTTCACACTGAGCGCGGCGAGAGCGTCAAAGTGACCGGAAGTCATTCATTTTCAATGAGAGCCAGCGTCTTTAAGCGGCGAAGAGCGTCGCGGCAAAGGGCGTCGCGGCGAGGGTGGTTTGGGCGTCAAAATACAGTTGAAGTTCGGTTAACTTTATGGTAATGAGATATGACGCGGTTGGGCGGCAACCAATAGAAACCTGGAAGTGCTCCGCTCTAGAGAATTGTAGAGAACACGACAGTATAAACTATTGTTCCCACAAAACTTTTGGTCCTAAGCAAAATGGAGGAGAAACTGATTATATCGGTGGTGGGTTTCCCCATGTTGTATTGTAATGTAGGTTATGCACAAACGTTAGTGTTAATTAAAGACCAAGGCTAGTAAACGTGTCCTATAAACTCCATGCTGGAATTTGACCTAGCCTATCATTAACACAAAAGACACACAACAACAAAAAGCTTTTAAGTAGTGTTTTTCATTAGTTAATTTTGTTACGAAATATGTAATTAGCATTGTTTATTTATTTGTCATCGGTCGATTTCGCACCTTCACATTTAAAATATCTCATACGGTTAACTTATAGCCTACTGGTGGTCAGTCAGCACAAAGATACCGCTCGACCTGTTTGTTTGCTTTATAGCCCCTTTAAAAACATTTGCATAACCAAGCTTTCCGAAGGAACTTGTACCCGCCTATTTCATCAACGGCAGAGCGTCCACAGTGTTCAACAGCGTCGTTGGCAGGGAGGTTTGGGCGACTCTTGACGCTCTCAGTGTGAACGTACAGTAAGACATGTAAATCAAGAAATTATATTTTGTGTTGGGGTGTAACGGTACTTTTTTATGCTCTGATGGTCTGTCAATCGAAATGTTAGCGAATAAAGCGATACTCGACAAGATACAGCGTGCCCTCTCTTCTACATTTCTGTGTGTGGAACTAAAATTAAAAGCTCAGTTTCCTTTCCCATTTCATAGCGGAGCCATAACTTAGCAACTGAGTTAGCACACATTCAGTTATGCAGCCTCGAGAGTATGGTGACTACAAAGCTGCTTGAGGACCCGCCCATATCCTTTAGGTCCCCCGTTTGGGAACATTTCGGTTTTCCAGTGATCCACAGTAGCAGTGGGGAAAGACAAGTGGATAAGACGAAGGCAGCGTGCCGGCCTTGTTCAAATGAAATCGGGTATGTTGCTGGCAGTACATCAAACATTTGAAACGGCATCATCCAAATGTGAATACCACCACCAGGGCTGTGGAGTCGCTACCGAAAACCTTCGACTCCGACTCCGAAATTTATGGTACCACCGACTCCATGACTCCATGATTCCAACTCCAGCTCCACCGCACTGCTTTATTATAAAGTACCTGATCACCGGTACAAGGAAAAAACAGCATGGAGTGCAAACCAGAAATTATAGCCAGTTTGCCACTGTTTACAAGTTTGTACATGCTTATGTTTACAAGAAAATTCCTAATAAATGAAAAGAGACATCATGTTTTGCATGTCTTTTCTCATTATACCGAAACTACCGAACCGTGATTTCAAAACTGAGGTACGTACCGAACTGCGACTTTTGCGTACCGTTATACCCCTAATACCTACTAAAGACTGTAAAACCTTGGAGGTTGATAAAAAGACTCAGAACATTTTATAACTGGCCGTTCAAATAACCAATGGTATTTTTTTTCGTTTAATTTTTGGTCTTGGGACAGATTTACTAAAGTTGTAAAACCATTGTTTGTGTAAAATAAATGACTGGTGGTCATTCAGGATCCTGGTTACTAGTTTTGCACAGGCTGTGAACATCATCTAGTGCAAAAGGCTTTGGTTAACCGAATGTCTCCAGGCTGTAGTCCACACTCACCAGGGGTGAACAGTAATGAAGTACATTTACTTGAGTACTGTACTTAAGTACATTTTTCGAGTATCTGTACTTTACTTGAGTGTTATTTTTTTTGGAAACTTATGACTTTTACTCCACTACATTTTAAATACAAATATTGTACTTTTCACTCCACTACATTTCTATGAAGGTTCTCGTTACTCATTACTTTAACGCATAGCTTTGAAGTCAGCGGACAAATGCTTTTTTCTAAAATGCGATAGACCATATTGTGTTCATCACAGGGGAAAAACCAATCACAGTAAACTACTCCAATACTGTCAGTCAAGTGCGTGCTGCATTGTTTTTAACAGCTGAACTTGGCGGTTTTACTGATGGCTGCTACAATGGCAGATAAAGATGATAAGATATGGCCATGGCTGCTCTGGTGAGGAACCTTTATCTTTAAGTCCATGTCTGAGATTTTTGAAATCAACTGGTTTCCAAGCTAATTGCTTCCCATATGCGTTTGCGCGCTGTGTTCGCCTGACACTTATAATCATTTGCCGCGGTAGATATGAGATGTGAATTGAAAATCGCGATTAATATGTTTGTGAATGTATGACGAATCTGGTGACAGAGGCAGACCACAACTGCTACTGTTAACACAGTGTGTGAACACGTACGGAAACCAGTTGGCTTGAAAACAATTTGGGGCATAACACCGGGTCCTGTGTGAATCCACTGCTGACGCATACTAATAGTTAGCTAGCGAAAATGCCGAATTAACATTACTAACAAAAGTCCTTTCAGAAATATATGTTTTAATTTTGTCAGATAAACACAGTACTATTAGTAAGGTCACGCGAAGGCAGTGGATTCACGTAGGACCCAGTAAGACGAGGGGGGCGGGAATCAAGCGGTGACGAGGGTCATCCAGCTGTTTCACATTTCAGGCAATGCTATGTAGTAGAAGTAAAATTAACCTAGCCTACAACATTATGATGTATTTATCCTTTTAAGGTCAATCTGAGTTAACCTAGGGTCTATTTAACTGAAGCTATACACTTTTTTTATAGAGGAAGCATCCGATTCAATTGTGTTTCTATAGGCTTTGTAGCATATTCCACAAGCTTTTTATTCCACAGGTTCTACAAGCAAGTCAGTGCATTCAGTAGGTTGTTTCAGAGTCAGTAGGCCCTGTAAATGCATTGTTGCAACAATACAACAATGCGATGACATTAAAAAGAAAATGTACTTTTGAATACTTAAGTATTTTTAAAAGCAAGTACTCCAGTACATTAACTCAAATAAAAATTGAACTGAACAACTTTTACTTGTTTTGGAATAATATTTGACCAGGAGTATCTATACTTTGACTCAAGTAATGGGGTTGTGTACTTTGTCCACCTCTGATACTCACATTGTAGGCATCAATAATAAGATTGATAACATTGCTGGAGTTGGCAGAGAGTGTGCTCACTGCTGACTTTGGAATGAGTTTCTTCAATTCCTGTCGAACAAAATATCCAAAAAATGTTAAGGGATACAATCTGCTGAAATAGATTTTAGTTCAAAATACTACACAGTTCAAAAAGAAAAAAAGTGTAGTTGCTTTATATAAGAGACCTATTTTGATTTCAGAGAGGAATTTTAAATGCTGGCTACGATTCACCGCTCACTCCAAGTCTCGGGTTTGTAACTATTTTCAGCCTTGTGGCTTTCCAAATCCAGGGTACGGCTAAAGCGGAACACATGGGTTTGTCAAATAAATTCCATCCATCCCAGGACAGAGTGCTGGCAACACCATAATGATGCAACTTACTGGACCTTACTAATAAATTCCATCCATCCCAGGACAGAGTGCTGGCAACACCATAATGATGCAACTTACTGGACCTTACTTTGTAAACAGACTGAATCTCTTCTGTGACAGCAAAGACTGTCTGAATGTTGTTTTCACTCAATTTCTGGACCAGGTGGGCAATGGAAGGATAGTCCTGTTAGGAAAGGAGGAGATAACATCCGATGAGTGAAGTCTCTCCTATGGAAAAGATCCAGACACAAAAGAACTTTGTGTTCAGATGACACATTCAATTCTGATAAATGTCGAACATACGTAATAATGACTCATGGTGTACATATTGTCCTTCAGGTGACATTTTCCATCATTAGGAATCACAATCCCATCAAGTTTCCCATCGCCGGCAAAGTGGAAACCAGCATCTGTGGAGAACACCAGCAGGCGGGTGACGTTCCTCCAGCCAATGTGTTCCTGGGAAAGAAAGAAAAAATGAAGAGCACAGGCAGCCCATGGCCTAAAGGTTAGAGAAATGGGCTTGTGACTGAAAAGTCACTAGTTCAATTCCTGGGACAGGTGGGAAAAACTTCCACGGCTGATGTGCCCTTGGGCAAAGCACTTAACCCTCAACTGCTCCCTGGGCCCAAATGTGTTGCCCACTGCTCCTGCGCTTAGGGTGTGTGTGTGTGAGTTCACTACTGGTGTGTAAGGATGGGTTAAATGCAGAGGTTAAAATTACTGCTCACAGAAATTTAATCTGAACAGAAATTTTGAGCCAAGGAACACACTGAACAAGTCCAAAGTCTACAAAAACCAATGTGAAGTAGACATTACCTGTGTCCTGGAGAGAAAGCAATGTTACAAATGCCAGGTACACATTTGTACTCATTTTGTGTTATTGCAACTGCTATTTAATGCAAGCAATATTCAAACTATTCAAATCTCTGATCATTTTACTTACACCACTGGCTAAGGTAAGTAAAGGAATTAATTCAGCAATATATATTTCAGTCTTATCAGATTTATTACAGTAGATAAGGAAAAAGGTATTGAAAAATCTCCTCTGATAATGATGTCGCCGGTTTACCCTACCTCCTCTTTCCCTTTTTCATGGAATGCAACATGATAACTCAAAGCTTGATGTTAGGAGAAAAAAGCACATCTAAATGATATGCTAAGATGCTATTAGAATGTCCCAAGACATGGGTTTAAATCTTTCAAAATGATCTGTAAAATATCATACAATACTCTCAGCTTGGTGGGTTTACTGGAATATTAATGGTCAATGACGTGTTGAAAAATCTGAGGAGTTGAGAGGTGAATGGCGGTGAATTTCTGTTGCCTATTTTGTTGCCACACAAGTTTATCCTACTTACACCACAGACAGCCACTTGCATGATAGCATCAAAACCACCCTCAGGAGGGTCCAGATTTCCAGAGATCTGCTGCTGGCCTATGAGCGTGTTGAACTGCTGCCCATTGCTGGTAAGCTTCAGGACGTTCTTGTAGCTGAAGAGACTGGTGCAGTTCTGGTCCCCCGTGCATGGGTTCAGCAGCTTGGCTGGAGTAGTACCGACAATAGGCATGACTGTTTCCTCCACGAAGGTGCCAAAGCCTGAGAGAGAGAAATCACACAGGAGCACTTTAGCTCTCAGTGAACAGCTATACATAGAAAACATCTTAGATCATGAACAAAAGAGTGAAAAACATTGCGGTAACGTGTTCATCACCAAAAATGATGTCATGTTAGTTTAAGCTGCCAGTTTTTTTTTGTTAAATTTATTGATCTGAGATGCTATGAAATAAGCAAAGCCAGTAAGCATTTGATTCAAACTGTTTCAGGTAAGTGGGTGGCACGGTGGAGCAGTGAGTAGCGCTCACTGCACCACCCCTAGGTATGAATGTGTGTGTAAGTGTTTTTGTCTGTGTATCCATCCTGCGATGGACTGGCGACCTGACCAGGGTGTTTTCCTGCCTCTCACACTGGGAGTGCTGGGATAGGCCCCAGCACTCCTTGTGACCCTCATTAGGATAAGAAGCTTTGAAAATGAGCGAGTGAGTGAGTGAGAGTGCTTTGGGTAAATCAGAAGTTGACAATACATTGCATAAAATGGCACTGCATCAAACTAACTGCATTGCTTTGTCAAGCTATGCCTATATTAATGACAATGCAATTTCAAAAGTACTCTGAACTTTGTAAGAGGATATGGTAGGGCTATAACTGTTTTACTGCACATCACCATCATAATTACAATGGCACAGATGTTAGCATACAGACCTATTCTGAAATCTGAAGTGATCTTTGACATTTCCCGCATCAAACTTGTTCCCAGGTTTTTGACATTCTCCAAATTGTCTTTCATGGAGTAGGACAGGTCCATCAGGTAATACAGGTCAATGGGATAGTCCTCTGTCCGCTTGAACTTCAAATTAATAGTCTGTGGTTCACCTACAGAAATGGAAAACAGATTCTGCCTTATACAAAGAATAAAAAATGTGAGAACATATATTTAAGATGTAAATAAGTACGTATCATATAATGTGTATTACATTTTTAACCATCCAAACGTACTTGCCTGGAAACTGAATTAAGTGAATAAACATACATAATGCTTCAAATGATGCATCTCAATGCCTTTAGTACATACAGACTCCCAACAAACAAGCACACACCCGATCTAAGGCTGAGGGTAAGTTTCTGAGGCTGAATCTGTGTGATGTCCTCTGGTTTGAGTTTCTCCGCCCCTTTCTTACGATTGGTGACATTCTTGTTTTTGAGGATCTTCTGGCTACCTCGAGGGTTCTCGATTTTGGGCACTGCACACCCTCTCTTCTTCAGTGATTCCAGCTCATCACAGCGAGCAGACGTGGGCTCTCCCTGTTTCAGAAACTCCTATGGGGCGGGAGGCAGGGACTGGGTTATTGCCACTACAGACAAAGATAACCCTGCACGGTCTTCTCTTCTGGCACAATAACAAGGCTCTGCAGTGGTGGGGGAGGATCCAGACAAACATGCTATTTCCAATGTCTACTTCTACTGTTGTGAAACTGGTGCACCAACACTGAGATTCAGCGCAACTTCTCATTACAGTGATTGGATTGGCAGGTTAGCCAAGCAGTCAGGCTTTCAGTGGTATAACCTCAGTGGAAACATAAATCAAAATGTCTGGCAGTGTGACAGGATCACAAGGCTGTTGATGGTACTGTTACGGCAGGAGCCTGAATCAGAATGGTGTCACCACAGGGCCTCTGAGATAAGGTAGAACAAAAGAGACCTAGCAGCACTTAGGTGAGATTTATTACAGACTGGCAGAAGCTTACTAACTGAAAAATATAACAGGAGATTATTTCTCCTGTACACACACCTAATGTTTAATTGTCTTTACTTTAATATGCCACACGTCTAAAACATGGAATTTGTAATAATTTGTAATTTTTTCTACCTAGAGTTATCAAGTGAACTATTTACACAATAAAACAAAACTGGAATTTGTCTGTGAACCAAAAATGAGCAATCCAGGCACTAACCGTCACAAGCAGCTGGGTATGAGCAGGGTGTCATAACAAACAGTTGACACACACCCTCTGTGTAACAACCTCGTCTCCTCCCACACCAACTTCAGCCATTCAGTGATCAGTGCCACCAGTTTACTAATCATCAGCCTCATCAATCATCAGCTCTCTCACCTGTTTGCACCTTGACGTCCCTTAATTCACCTTTCTATAGAATCCCTACTGCTTCTTGCAAAGTCTTCACTCATTGTGTTTAGTGAGGTTTGCACTGTCGAACCAAGAAATCCTGTGTTTCTCGGCATGCTGGCATGCTCCTGTGTGTTTTTCAAGTCTTGTCTGATTCCCTGTTTGTAACCTGTTTTTTCTACTGCTGGCTGACATTAAACAAACGCTGTTGCTCTGCACTCGTGTCCGGCTCTCTGTTGTGCTCCTGACACTCTGTTGCCTATGATGAAACATAAAGTGGGAAGTAAACTCACTGTATCCGTGCACCATCCACATGTTACCCCAAGTTGAATACACTCCCCACATGATAAAACATTGGCTTTAATGCACTCGTTCCATTCTGTAAAAGAAAAAAGGTCAAAGATCATTTTTTTTAAAGTTGTAAAAAAATTGTAAAGGAGCTCCAAACTATGTTTCTTTTGCAATGGTTTGGACTGTAATTGTCCACTGTAATTGGAAACAGAGATGGAATATTCCATGTTTTCCAGTATGGGGGCAGCAGTGGCCTACAGGTTAGAGAGCCATGATTGGTGCTGAAAGGTTGCTGGTTCAAGCCCCAGAACCGGCAGGAAAAAGTCGAGTCGGGACAGGTCAGGTGGGGTGAATGAACAGTGCTTTCCCCTCCTGCAATATGCATGGCTGAGGTGCCCTTGAGCAAGGCACCAACCGCTCCCTGGGTGCTGCACTGCATTTCCCCACTGCTCCAGGTGCGTGTGTGTACTTGTGTGCTCATCATCACTACCTTGGATGGGTCAAATGCAGAGGTCAAATTTCCCCATTGTGTGGACAAATAAAGTAAACTTAACTTAACTTGAATAATGTTCTTTCAAACCCTTCAGGAGTTGCAGTTGGATAATGACATCATTCCATTAAAGCAGCATGCGCCATTTAGTTAAGAGACTGGAGAGGCAGTTAATCATTGCTTTACATTAACCAACACTACTGAATAGTTTTGATGGAATTAGGTTGAATGGGATAAGACACAGGACATAAAGCACTTTGGCTGCGTAAAGATGTTCTCTGTAAATGAAAATGATTTAAATTGACAGAGACAGAAACCATTGAAGGGAACTCAGTTGCATTACCTTGTTGAGCTCTGCCACAACAGAAGATTCCTAACAATGTTAATATGAAAAGTAGTTTCACATCCATCTGAAACAAAGAGAACAATGTACAGAAACATGTTAGTTTGTGCACAAACTAAGCGCACAAAAGATTTTTTTAATACAGTGTATTATTGTATTGAATCAGTTCATAAGATCAGCTTTAGAACAGCCACTCTTTTCAGCATTCAGTCAAATTTTAAATAGTTTTTTCCATTGTAACACCATGGCTTACATAACTTCTCAGACTGTATTTTTTCCACAGTTGCACCTCACAAAACCAAAAAGCCAAGGTAGAGTTATACACACTTTTGCCTGGAATCGAAGATATTTCCTTGACAGCGTTAGATGTTAATATTATAGATGGTTTCCAGGTGATGCTTGATGTTGTTCTCAGATGTGGGCAGACACAATCAGAAGTCAAACACATCATAGTAGGGGTGTAAGAAAATATTGATACAATCGATTATCGGCATACAGAGCTGAAGAGTGGGCTCTTTTTGGCTTCAACAATAAAGAAGGAACTAAATAGACCCCACTGTTCTGATTGTGTAAAAAAAGTAAACTTTTTTTTACTCTGATTTTATGCATATGGTGGTGTGTTCTGTATACCATGACAGTTTTCCTAAAAACAGATTTTAAAAAATCGCAATATATCGCAATATATTGAATCATAACCCCTGTATCATTATACGTATTGTATCACCAGATTCTTGCCAATACACAGCCCTGCATCATACTGCTGAGATTTTTGCTGTTCTCAGTTTCTAGCAGGGGACTGGACTAGGGCTACACGGTACTGGAAAAAACTGACAATGCAATATTTTTTTTCTGCAGTACATATTGCAAAATAAAAAAATACAGGAATTTTCATCAGATGACTTGAACAGCTCTATTTGGAAAGAATTATTCTTTCCTATAATTCTATATAAATATTCTATATTAAAAAAAAGTGGAAAAATGACTTTTTACTAAGGGTGACCCCAAGTAGTGGTTATGAAACAAGGATCATTCCATTACATATATAGGGGTTATATGCTATATGGGGGTGCTGAATGTCTGATTTTACATAGAATTGCTTGGCTGTCTTTGTTTTTTCTTTGTTTGATGTTTGATATGCTGACACTTGACAGTGGCCATGTTTCAATTTTTGGCCGTTTCATAATCAAGTTGTTTCTGTGTGCAAAAAAAAAAAGTTTTATACCTACCTACTCTGGTTTCTTTTTTACTTTAAGCTATGGCCCTTCTATATTCTAAATGGGAAATTTATAAAATAAATTCTTATGCCAAGTCAAGAAGACAAATTGTTTAATTGGGTATTTCAGCTCTTTTGTTTGCTGTAGAAAAAATGGAAGCCAATGTTGCAAATGAGAATATGGATCAATGAGTAAAAGGAAAGAAAAAAAAACATGATTCGACGAACAGTCAAAATAGGCAAGACTTGACCAATAAAATTTGACTATGTAAATGCTCAGTCGGGGACACCCCTACTTTTTACTCTGAAGACTTTGTATGAGTGCAAACTATCCGTTCTTACTTTAATGCTATACAACTGGTTTCAACACATCAAACATAAAAGTGTGAGAAGCCATTCAGGCCAAAATTGAAGGTACCACTCTTATGTTTTCCTTAACAAATAGAAATAAATTGAAAATAAACAGGAAATACCACGAGGCAGATCCGTTGACAAGGTTCATAAAAGGAGGACATATTTAACATATTTAATGGGCTGTACCATCTCTGTTATTCTTTTTGCCAGCCAAGTCAGCCAAGGTGGAATGCAGAGGCCCCCTAACCAAGCATGGTGTACGACAGCTCCCGATAAGAGCATTTATGGATGACCTTACCATCACATCAATATCGGTCCCAAGGAGTAGGTGGATCCTACAAGGACTTAAGAAATTTATAACCTGGGCAAGAACGAGCGTCAAGCCCACCAAGTCAAGGTCCATGGTGCTGAAGAAGGGGAAGGTGGTCGATAAATTCCGCTTCTCACTATCCGGAACTGCTATCCCCTCCATCACAGAGCAATCAGTCAAGAGTCCGGGGAAACTCTTGGACTCAACTCTGAAAGACCCTGCTGCCATTCAAAAGTCCAATAAAGACCTTGAAGCCTGGCTCACCAAGGTCGACAAGTCAGGCCTGCCTGGCACATTTGAGGCCTGAATCCAGCAACATTCCATCCTACCCCGAGTGTTGTGGCCTCTGCTGGTATACGCGGTGCCATTGACAACAGTTGAATACCTTGAAAGGAAGATCAGTGGCTTTCTCCGCAAGTGGCTGGGCCTTCCACGCAGCCTCAACAGCACTGTAGGGGACCAGTAACACCTTGCAGCTCCCATTCAGTGGCCTCATTGAAGATTTTATGGTGCTGCAAACAAGAGAAGCACTACAGTACAGAGACTCCAGGGACCAGAAAGTGTTATCAGCCGGTATTGAGGTGACAACAGAGAGGAGGTGGAGGGTGGAGAAAGCAGTGGAGGTGGCAGAGTCACGCCAAAGGCAAAAGGTGCTGGTGGATACCATTGCAGCTGGCAGAGCGAGTTTGGGATACTTCCCAAAGACTCAGGCTGGCAAGGCCCAGGGCAAGGAGAGACACCATCTAATCCAGGAAGAGGTCCAAGCAGGTGTGGAGGAAGAGCGAGTGAGCATGATGGTGGGCCTCAGGAAGCAGGGAGCATGGACGAGGTGGGAGAGTATACCACAGCGCATCATGCAGGCAGACCTCCATCGTGTCCGGTTTCTTGTCCAGGCTGTCTAGGATGCCCTACCAAGCCCAGCAAACCTTCAAATCTGGGGTAAGAGTGAGACACCTGCCTGCCCTCTTTTCTCTGAAAGAGGATCCATAGAGCATCTCCTCAGTAGTTGCCCAATGGCCCTTAGGGAAGGCTGCTATTATCGGTGCTATGACCAGGTGCTTAGGGCAGTTGCTGAGAGCATAGCCACTGCCATCAGCACCAACGAACACCACCACGTCCCAAAGAAGCTGATCGCCTTTCTCAAAGCTGGAGAGAAACCCTGCTCACAACCTAAAACAAGGTTGGGCCTCTTCTACACAGCCTCTGACAGGCAGCTGCATGTTGATCTGGGTAAGCAACTGAAGTTTCCACCGCACATCATAGCAATATCACTCCGACCAGACATGATCATCCCCTCTGAGGTGACAACACAACTGATCATGCTGGCACTCACAGTGCCCTGGGAAGAGTATATTGAAGAAACCAATGAGAGAGAACGCACAAAGTACCAGGAACTGGTGGTGGCATGCGAGGACAGAGGCTGGAAGACATACAATCAGCCCATAGAGCTGGGCTGCAGAAGCTTTACAGGATGCTCACTCTGCAAAGTCCTCAACCATTTGGGCATTACAGGGGTAGCAAAGAAGAGGGCCATTCAATCTGCGAGCAAAGGCGCAGAGAGAGCCACCAGGTGGCTTTGGATTGAGAGGACTGCTGGGACACAAGTCGGGGCCTGATCAACCCTGGCTTGGTCATGTGGGCAAGGGTGTCTGATGTTGAGAGACCCGAAACACCCGAGGATTGCAAGGATGTCTTTCGCAAGATGAGAAGTTATCGCATCAGTGATTTCTCTCTGCCGCTTGGAACCTTTCTCATATGGTATAACACTGTCAAGGGCATCCGAAATAGTTTTGCTTTGGATGACATTCAGATCTGTTCCTCGCTCATTTTCAGGTTGTGGTCAATGACTAGTGGGAGCAGGGCCTGCTTTGGTTGTTTGATAAACTGATCAAGGATTATTGTAATTGGTGGTTCACTGTGCATGCAGAGCCTGCATGTCACTCACTAGCAACAAACTCAGTGTATCCAAGAACCCTTAAATCGGTGTAAATGTTATATCATACCGACTTCTCTTGTAGATTGGCCATGGAAAATAAGAACCGTGCGAGTTTTCCTTTTGTATCAAGCAGCAAATAAGTTGAAGCATGGGACGTGTTTGATTTAATTTGCCTTTCTTGACATTGCACATCCTGCGATGTGACTGTTGCGCGAGCGTACACCGTGATGACGATGCTGAAATTTCCTGACATCCCCCTCACCCATCCTCTCTCCCGATCAAAAATAGTCATAGCTTCAGCAGGGTAGTGATGTCATTCAGGAGACTAAAAGGTCTCATTTTTAGGATGTTTTGTTCAACAAATCATTTCAGTTATATTTATCTGTGATGGAGTTTGTCATACCTATGTGACAACGGCGGACTCTGGTTTATCTTGAAGCGATGAGGGATATTGCAGACTGAACCTGATCTGACAGCAGTCCTGCCACATAATACTTTTTATCACTATGTTACCAATGACAACTCGCACGCTGTTTCCATATCAGTTTCTTGCTATAGACACCCAAGATGCTTTTAGACACCTCATTCCAGAAACTACAACTGTAACAAACCCACAAATGCATCTGTCAGTCAGAGATAGAGGAACAGCTGCATGTGACAGTTCAAACTCTCTTGCAGTGTTTAAGAGACTTCGCTTATGACTATCAAGCACTTTGTTTATGGTGGAGGTCAGAGATGAATGAAGAAGAGTGGGTACACAGGAGTCTAAATGCCTGTAATCCACGCCTAGCCAGTGGTCTGAGGGGAATAGTGACTACAGTAGATCAATTAGTTAAAACTGGTTCCATAATAGGGCGGGACTGGGCCTCTTCCAAGGATTACTGGAGTAAGATAAAAAATGCCAACCAAAGTGACAGACATAGTAGGAAACAACAAAAAAAAAGTTTGAGAAAAAAGCAGGGAACTGGCTACAATGCAGTGTGTCCCTCACTCCTTGTGATCCCAGTGCAGATCAGGGGAACTAGTGGTGATGCGGTGCTGGATACCGGGAGCACATACCCAATCATCAGAGAAAGCCTGTGGAAATAGATTGCACAGAAAGGGGAGTGTCTGCAGCACTGTGACAGCCAAACTTTTCTAATGGCAGATGGACAAGAGATTAAAACCATGAGGAAAATACCACTAATGCTGAACCTGCATGATGTCTTGTGCAGAGTGGACACCTACATGTTAAAAGATGAAACCTCTACTGGGTTCGGATTTTATCCTCACCAGACCATCCATCCTCACCAGGGGAAGTACTGGATGCCTGGAGGTAAAGCACATCATTTCGTACCACAGACCAGAAACTCATTGAGGTGGACTACAGGAGACCCTGGATTAAACTTTTATATGGCCACAGAGGTATCTGACCAACAATCATCTGTTAGCCTTACCATAGACTCCCAGCCTAAATCAGTCCATCCACTGCTGCAGAAGTGTAACAATGTTTGGAATGAGAAACTGGGCTCCATCTGTGTCGTCCAGCACTGTATTATAACTACTGATGAAGTGCCTGTGTGGAAACAGGCTTATAGAACATCCCCTCAAAAGCAGGCCATTATCCATCAACATATACAGAAGATGACATAATTGAGCCATCATCTTCTGCTTGGGCTTCGCCAGTAGTTCTGGTCCCCAAGTCAGATGGTTCATATCGATTCTGTATGAATTATTGAGGCCTGAGTGCTACAACTCACCATGATGCCTACCCAATGCCTCTGGTCCACGAGATACTGGAGTCAATGCAAGAGGCGGCATATTTCAGCACACTAGACATGCAAAGTGGGTATTGGCAAGTGACTATGGATGAAGAGAGCAAGAAGAAGACTGCTGTCATTACTCCTGAAGGCTTGTTCCAATTCAAATCCATGCCATTTGATTTGAAAAACACTGGCGCCACCTTCCAGCGCTTGATGGAACAGGTCTTTGTCGAGTTAAAGGGAAAAATATGTTTTGTGTATGTTGATGACATCATTGTTTTTTCTAAGACCCCAGAGTAGCACTTAGTTGATTTGGCTGCAGTCTTTGTCAAGTTGCAGCAGGCTCGACTTACCCTTAATGTGAAGAATTGCCATCTACTCCAGACTGAGCCATCTTCCTTGGGTCATATTGTATCTGGCAGAAGGGTGGAGGTAGACCCCAAGAAAGTTGCATCCATCTCAGAGTACCCAATACCTATAGATTTAAAAAGTTTACAGAGGTTCCTGGTTTTATCCCCAGACTGGCAGATCTAGCCGCTCCATTGAACCACCTCAAAAAAAAAAAGGGGGGGGGGGGGGGTTATGAGGAAATTGACTGAAAAATGTGCTTTCCTAGCACTTAAATAAGCACTCCTATTATCTCCTGTCTCAACCAATGCCTTACTTGAGCTTCCAAGTCCAAACTGACGCCAGTGACGTGGGGTTAGGAGCTGTTCTTACCCAACAGGTGGAGGGAGAAGAAAGTGTGAAGTAAGTTATTCTACAGCAGAGGAGTGCCTTGCTGTGGTTTGGGCAGTGGAGTAATGGCGGCATTATTTGGAGGGTACTACATCTGATGTTTATACGGACCATAGTGTGCTGTCTTGGCCCTTCAGCTCACCCAAAACCATGTCTAGGCTGACCTGATGGACTCTCATACTTCAAGCACTCAGCTTTCCGGTGCATTATAGGAAGGGACGCTGCAATGTAGTACCGGATGCTTTATCCCGAGCCCCTGCAGGGATAGAGAGAAATGCCTGGGTAGCGATGGCAAAAAGTTACTGGGCAGATCTACCAACCTCCTTGTCTGATATTGAACTGGCCCAGAGGAGGTCTCCTATGTGAACAGGTCAGAGAGGCCAACCATCAAACAAAGGCTGGCAGGGTACATTACCAAGACCAACAAGGGGTGTTGTGTGGAGGAGTTCCATCAAGATATGGTGGCTATAATTACCAGGTTGTAGTGCCAGAGGAGATGGTTCAACATTTCTTGGATTACTTCCACAGTAGTCCTTTTGGGGATCATCTGGGAAGGATGAAAACCCCCCGTAAAATTTTGGAAGTTGCCTGGTGACCAACCATCAAGAAAGATGTGTGGACACATGTGCAAGAGTACCAAAAATGTCAAGAGTACAAGAACCCCACAGTTAAACCTTTTAGCGACTGTACCATCCTCAGACAAATCTCACAGAGAGGGTCAACCGAACCCTTAGAACAATATTTGGATCCTTTGTGGGGGAACATCAACAGGACTGGGATCACAAATGCATTTGTCACTTTTATTAAGACATTAGAATTTCAATGAGCATATGAAATATCACAATTCATTATACTTTGTTCACTGTAAAGCATGAAATGTTTTGTTACCCCGTATACAATATGTTCTTTGTTTTGTATTGTTTTTTGTTGTTGTTGTTGTTGTTTTATTGCCATGTTACAGTAGAAAAAAAACGTAGAGAAGTGCTTTGTTGAAACTGTTCTACACTGTAAACATTATGCTGGAGAAATCAACAACAAAACAGGAACGGAAAATGTAATTAGGCTTGTTCTACTTCAGAGAGTCATAGGATGGGAAGACAGGAAAAGAGTAGTTGGGGGAAAAGTATAACTCATAGTGGTATGATGGTCAACCACTGTCTGTGAGGGGCCATGCCGGGTGAGTCTGAGGATGCTCATTACTCCTCTACACAATATCATGCATGTGGTTTCCATTAAAGCCACCAGGCAGGGATGAGGCCACTCCAATGGAATTCCACCCCATTATGCAATGAACACAGACTGCTTTAGGAGTTGGGTACCAGAGCTTTACTCTTTTCAGTGACATTAAACCCTTCTGTGGAGTTGACCCAATAGTAGTTGATTTCCCTCAACACAACTGACAAAGTCTATGATCCACTAGTGGATGTATACTATGCGTAAAGTGAACCGTTGCTAGGTGTCTCTCGTTGTGCATGTTATAAAACATGGAAGGCAGATGACATGTCGGAGACAGAGACCAGATTAGATCACATTGGGTGTCAGTCAGTACATGGTAACCTCTGTGAGGTGTCCACTTCTACAATTAGTCCTTGAAGTAGCAGCCTGCAGAGACTGTGGGTTACTTTAAACAAGCTGGTCTAATTTACTCACTCCGTCCTGAGAAAGAAAAGGAGCTATTTAGAAGCATTCGATTGTGGCCAATTCCTCAAATTCTGTGGTGCACTCTTCTTTAAATCTGGTAGCACAGCAAAAAATGTCCAAATGGAGACACAAGAAGTCAAGTAAACATTAATCCTTCTTAACCACGAACCTTCCCTTTGTAAAACACCAGCGAAGTGTCAAGTTAGAAAAACAAGGTTGTTTCTGACGAGAAGCTTAACAGCTGCAGAGACGAATGTGGCAGAAATTCTCCACAGTTCACTTCATGACCAGCCACTTATCTACAAGAATTAACAGAATGTCACAGCCTACTGGTATCTCAGCAAAAGATGCATACGAAGTCCTAAACTTGTCAATTTCTAAGTTAACACCGACCTGTTTGTTATTGTAGCAAAACCAAAGTATTTCTAAATTACTTTGCAAGTATGAAGTTTTAGCAATCCTTATCAGTTCTTACAAACAAGACAAAAGTAAACTCTGGCCATGGATAAGCTGGAGAGAAACAGAATGGACTGCAACAGTTTTTTCTTATGGATTATACGTTTGCGTGAGAGCTTTACTAATGAGGCTCAATGAGGGTTTTTTCTTATACCTTTTCTTTACATTTAAAATGATCACAGAGTTTTTCCTTTAACACACTACCCAATGATTTTACAATCCAGTAGGGGTGTATTGGTATGCAAAAGTCATGGTTCGGTACATACCTCGGTTTTGAAGTCACAATTCAGTATATTTTCGGTACAGTGAAAAAAAGACATGAAATTTCTTGTCATTTATTATGAATTTAACTTGTAAACATACAAACTTGCAAACAGTGGAAAACTGGCCATAATTACCTGAACCCATAGGGAATGCAAATAAAAGCACAAGCCTTTCTTTCTTCAAAAAACAAAAACAAAACAAAAAACATACCTACGCCTAGGTATTATTTAAAAACAAACAAAAAAAAAGTTAATATTGCTGCAAACTACTAACAAAACTTAAGGTGCTTCTGAAGGTTATCAAATAAATAATGATAATAAAAAATAAATAAATAGTATACAGTAAAAATAAAATAAGGATCCATTAAAGTGCAGCATGTAGAAAATCATTGATTCATTGTGTTCTCATGTTGTTTTTAAGAAAATTGAATTTGTCCACAGTGTCTGCAGAGAGGGCAGATCTGCTGGCATTAGGCCTAATGATGTTTCCTGCAATTGAAAAAAGAGGTAGCAGCTACAGTAGGGTGACCATGGCTGTGTCCGAAATGGCATACTACATACTACTTGCATACTAATTTTGACGTAAAAGTAGTAAGTAGTATGCAGTACGTGAAAAATAAAAATTTTGCAGTACACGACAGTTACCCGGATGATGTACTACTCTGGCAAAAATTTGCAGTATACAACTGGAGCTCACTTCGTCGGGTACTGCATCCCATGAAGCAATGTGATGATTTTCAACTGTCAAAAAATTTAAAAAACATGCCAGACAGTGACAGAAGCGGCTTCAACTTCAATTGTAGCTGCAGTTTCGAATATAAATGTACCAGTTGCATATTTTGGTGTAATAAGTCTTCATACACTTTCTTATAGGGCTACTTTTGATAGATATTTGTTGTAGTCATGTGTTGTTCGATTTTAACAGAACAGATAGCCCAGTTCTCATAATTGCGTACCATACTGTATACTTGCGTGTGGAGTAGTGTGCAGTACGCAGTGTATACTAGGCTAGTATGCAGTATGCAGTACGCTAGTATGCCATTTCAGACACAGCCCATATTTTGGTTTTCAAAAAAGAGGACGGGGGAATGGGGGGTGTGCATTCCCCTCCTAACTTACGGGGAAATTTAAGTGTATTTCACTTTGGTTCCTGTCGTTGCGCATGTAAGGCTGATGGTTGACAATGCAATGCTTAACTGCCACAATACCCAGCTAGTCTTTAATAAGACAAATAACTGCTAGCATAATTACGGAGCCCCTAAAGTCCCAAAACGTATTTTTTTAATCTTTCTATCTTGATAATAACAAATTATTATCTTGTGCGTACAAAATAATTTACTATAAATTCATATGCTTCTCTAATGACTTCAGATGCCCACAGCAACCAACAAGTTCTGTTTAGGCGGACACAAACACTTCGGTAAAACTAACAAGTAGCACAAAGCTTCAACCATCCACCGAAAACATAGCAAACTGACTGTTCAAATAAAGCAATGATTGCCGGCATGTTTCAAACATACTTGAGAAATCAACAAACTCTTACAAGGTATGAACACAACTTACCCCCGTGGTCTTCAAAGCATATGCCTATCATGCCTTTATACACAGATATTAATTTGTTCAACTAAGCTAATTTTCTTGTGTGCACAAGATAATAACTTGTTTGCACAAGCTAATTTTTTTGTATGCACAAGATAAAAAAAATATTACGTTTCTGGACTTTAAGGACTCTGTACATAATAACAGTGGCAAGACATTACTTCCTTTTATTTCGTACTTCTTTCCGTTCAAGTTTTGGTGGCGTTATGGCTTTCTTAAGGTCCCTTGGCTGTTTCTGTGGTGTTAACGGTAATGAATGAGATGTAGTTTAACTAATGTTTACAGCACGATAGTATACATGGCCGTCCATTGGTGGGGTGTGAGAGGGCGGTACAAATATGTGTACCGTTACATCCCTACAATCCACTATTACACTCTCTGAATAGAGGCAGGATCTATGGCAAATACTGTGTTAAATTATTTCGAAGTGGTCATTTTAAAGGGCTATTGACCAGCTAAGTGGTACTACTTTTCGCTGTTACCATAGATCAATAGCACTTCAAGCTCCCTCCACACACAGACTACAGTGCCACACACACCTCATTTCAATGCAAACATTTTGAGTATTGAAGGGTGCCTTAAAATTAAATTTGGAAGTATGTCAAGTTTGCAGCACTGCACCAATAGCATGGTTGCTACGAAAAGTATCTGTACCTCAGATTTGTTCCATTACATCCCAGTCTGCAATATGTGGAATCATTTACATGGGCCTGACAAGTCCAGCATTCCTACTACCAAAAAAGCCATCAGGGATAACATGGGTTGTGAGAGCTCTGTTTTTTCAAGTAGTATCCCCCCATGACTGAAAAAAGGTTTGTGATGGAACTTGCAAAGGAAACATTTTTTAGTAAAAGATACAAGATTAGATTCTTGCACAGGTATTGAAAAGACCATTTGCAGTACACAACTGCATCTGATATTTGTAGTCGTTTTCATGTGCTATTTTATGTTTGTTTTACCAAGCAAAGCGTTGCAGTTGTTAGGAATGACAGGCCAAGACCCAATCCCACAGGTGTAATCAAGTTTTATTGGAAAATCAGGCAGCTATCTCAAAAAACAAAGCCCAACCCAAGTCAAGGCCAGTAGTCCACAGAGCAAACAAATCCAAATTGTCACACAAAAAACAAGTCATACTGAACATGGTCAGAACCTCAGTTTTCAGATAGCAAACTATACAAACAGGCTCATTGAAACACACGGCCACAATCTGACAAAGAACAGGTACAGGCACAGGACTTAAATACACAGAACAACTAACAGCAGAGACAGGCTATTGGAGGAAAACAATTCAGGTAATTATAGTGATCAGGTGGGGGGTGGGGACAAGAGCACACAGGAACAAACAGAAGCACATGGCAATACCAAACACAAACAGAAGCACATGGCATGACAGTCCACAGAATGGCCAGCAGGGTGACCAAAAGTCACAGTCCTGGCAGGAGTACTGACAGCAGTGTTCAAGTGAACATCTGAACACAATAAAAGATATCATGTGTCAGCCACATGTCTGCAAATATCAGCTTTTAGGCCATACTGTCCTCCCCCATCTTGACTGTCTCCAACAAAAGTCTCTATACTCCATGTCTGCTTCTCTTCACTCGTCTCTGTTCCCCCAAAAACCTCCTCAAAAATCATGATCAAATCATAGAACAAAACTGGAGAATCCTGTATGAAGTGTAGAAACATATGGTTTGTCTGTACAGTAAAGGGCAGACATTCTGGAGTTCGGTGCCTTACTCAGTAATCACAGCTATCCTCACAAATGCTGAGCTGGCTTTCTGTCAGTAGCCATACAGGAAACTCATCCCTACATTGCACAGGACACTAGCATTCTGCCTGGCACAGTGCCTAATCCTTCTCCCAAGCCAGCAGAATAAAAACTAGCTATTTTTCTCTCTTTCTTGCTCAGTCTGAACAAACTAAACAAACAAAGCACCTTGGGGGGCTCCTACCTCTGGATGGACCTAAGACCTCCAGCTCTGTGATATCATCTGTAAGAAATGGAGGGAGGGTGGATATGCACGAGTGTAATTTCAGCTTCTGATATTGCTCCATTTAAGAGATTGTATCTTGATGATTTAATAGTCCTAACTGTCCAAGAGTGCGCACAGTGGGCATGACATAAAAAGTAAAAGAAAGAGGTTAAAAAAAAAAAGTAGTCAACAAAGTAGTCAGGTTGTTTGTCACTTTCCTGATTAGAGATCGAGGAGTCACATTAGAGCTAAACAGATAATGCAAAGTGGAAGAAACCATGCCTTTTCTATGACGGGTAACTTAAATATGAGCTTCTGCAAGACCAGTAAAACATAGCAACCAAAACAAAGTTTTGGCACCTACTGTAAATATTGTGATACAGTGTAAAGCTGCTCCCAGGTCATCTAAGTCGTGCTAACTGCGTTCAGCTATCTAAACAATGTGGTTCTTTAGATATCTTCAGATATCTAAAGAACCACATCACTCAGGGAGCAATAAAACAAAGCTGAATCAATAACTCCTAAGTGCGCTGTTAAGCACCTTTCAAACACACATCCGAAGTCATAAATGCCCTCAGAAAAGAACAAGAAACCTTTCGTCAAGCTCCTACTGTATTTCTGAGGAAAAGAAGAATTTGATATTTTTTCAAAAACAAAAGCATGCACTCAAAACCATTTTGGACTGTGCTTAAAGAAAGGCTCACAATTTTTTTCCTTCTAAAAATTTCCATCATAATGTTCTTACTGTAAAACAGCTCTAATAATGGGGCTGTGATACTTTCCTTTGGTTGTACTAGATGAATTTCAAGATTCTCACAGTTAAGATGTTGAGTCAGAAACAACGAGCAACGAGCAAAGAATTCAACTATATCCTCTTATACCTCACAAAAATGTAAACAGTGCAAATAAATGCATATGTGGTGGGGAATGATTCCCTAGTATCAAAGCAGTATCCACGTTTTGAGGTGGTGAACGCAGCCATGGTAATATGAGTTTGCAAGTTGTTGAATGTCGCCTACCATGCAGTGTAAAATATAGCATGTCATGAGCCAAACTAATGCCTTGGGTTGTGCTTTGGGACAGTGTTCGAAGTAGATGGATCAGGAATACACTAGCATAATATTTAGCTGGAGGCAGCAGGTGATTTGAGGGGGGATGAGTGGTGATACCGTCCCCCTTGTTAGCCAAATGACCAAAATAACAAATCACTTACTTGCTGTAGGATTGCTAACGTTGGATTTCAGTGCCCTCTCAATTGAAGTCACATGGCAGCCATTTAAATTTCACTCGCTAATTTGTGACTGCTGTTTTTCATGAAGCATATTGCATCAAAACTATTGCAAAATGCATTCAGAAAGTGAAATGATCTTTCATTATGGTATTTTTTGTTTGTTTGAGCATGCATTTGTTTTGTGTAGTGCTTGCTACGTTCAATCAAGGGTATGTCAGCACAGGTATCCATTTGTTCATGTTGTTCTGTCCTTTTTTTCTCTTGCAGTGAAGCAGATCCACCCTGCACTGTAACTTCACTGCCACCAGTTTCCTTCCCCCACCTCCTGAGGTTTTGGGTACATTTTGACATTTTGGATAGGGTAATAAGCCATCATATTGGTTTCCTTGAAAATATTAGTCTGAAATGGGCTTACATTTGTCTGTTCGATGACACGAGAAAAAAAAAACTACACACACTTCACTACAGTCATGGACTTTTTTTTTTTGGTATTTGGAGAGGTTGGACAGGTTTGGAACACACTTGGACACGCCTAAGTGTACCTACTGAAAATTGCTGTGTGGCACCTGAATACTTTTATTTGTCTGCTCCAAATTTTGTACCAAGTCTTCCAAGAACTTGGTGAATCAGGAAATGTAGAGCATGACTGATATTTGATCCCCAGAATCCAGGCACACTTTGTGAACCCCAAAAATAAAAGGTGTTTTTTGTTTTTTATGACATTTTCTGTACAAGATGTGCTCGTAACCTAAATGAAGAGGGTAAAAGCCTGGAGGTGAATGAATGTCGGGGCCCAAGTGTCTACTTCAATTTAAGCCCATTGTGCAACATGTACAACTTTAGATAACTAGTGTTTATAATGTGGGCTAGTAGTACAAATTGTTTGAAAATGAACTTGAACTTTGATCTTGCTGTCAAATAAAAGCGAAAGAAATACAAACTAACCTGTTTGTGCAGATCAAAGTGCGTTCCCAATCCAGGCCTGAATCTTTAGCACGTGGCTCTTTGGGGCAGCTGCAGTGACCTTTTAGCCATGTTCAACACGTGCTTAATGTGAAAACCTGGCACCTTAGTGGCACTCACATGTCTTTAGTTTAACTGGAACTGTAGTCTTTCACCTAAACAGAAGCCAATTATACTGAGCATGCTCAATAATTATCACTCAGTCTTTTTCTGACTGTCCTCAGTGCTATTAAAAAAAAAATGAGTTATGTTTTCAAAAAATGTAGTTAATTGAAAAACTACAGCTACAATTGTAAAGAATGCAATTAATTAACAACTGCTACAAAGGTACTTTCAGATCAAAACAAAGTCTCATAATTATTCGTGCTACAGCTGGGTTCGAAGCTAATTCCTAAACAGGAGCCACTGACAAAAACAGCCAGGCTGAAACATTGTGTCCATTGACATACCAGGTTCACCCTAGAGAGAGCTTTTTTTTTCTCAGCCAGTTTAAAATTGCTGGGTACAACGGTCAGCTTGAACAGTGTTTTGCTTTTCATGCTAAACCAATAGAGATGCCTTCCCAAAGACTGAGCAATAAAATGTAATCATTGTCTCTCTGACAAGCTGAGGGTTGTCAGTTCTGTGGGAACACAGTGGATAACAGAAAAACAGCAGCAATTTTTGAATGCAATTCATTTCCTTAAACTGACACACAGTAGGAGGTTTTCTGCTGAGCAAGTGACCCTGTTTAATCCAAAAAAAAAAAAAAAAAATTATGGCAGTGCATGACTCTTTTTAAGGTTAGGCTCTAAATGGATTGCATATGTCACTCGAATACAATAAACAATGGGTGTCTTTAGAGTCTCTTATGCCTTCTATACCTATGATCAGTTACAACAAAGCTTTGATCACCTTTAGTTACTCACATTTTTCATAGTAGAACACATTTGTTTTTATAAAATGTCTGAGGTGTCAAACACAACCAAGGACAAACTGAATTATTCCTGTTCAGAAGATGACCTGGATGAGATAACTGTCAGCTCTCTCTCAGAAGGGTGAAACACTGAAAATGACAAATCATCTCTCTGTACTCAAATTTTTTTCCAAAGATTTTGAGCTAATTTTCCAAATGTAAAGAAACAACTGGAGATGGTTGGGAGTTCTAAATTCCATCCAAAAAAAATCATATGTTTCATAAACTACAGTTGACCAAGGGCTTTAAAACAAAAACAAATGTGTTTGTCAGTCTGAATGAATTTCTCTGTGGAATCACCTCTTCATCCCTAACCCCAAACAAGGCAGCGAGAAACCTGGGTGTCATGATTGATGACCAGCTATCCTTCTCCAACCGTGTTGCACTGGTCTCCTACATGTGCCGTTTCGCTTTTTACAAGATAAGCAAAATCAGGCCTTACCTGACTCAGTATGCTACCCAACTCTTGGTACAGGCCATGCTTATCCTTTGGCTCGACTACTGTAATGCCCTTCTAGCAGGTCTCCCAGCATTTACAGTGAAACCCCTGCAGATGATCCAGAAGGCAGCGGTGTGATTTTCAATCAGCCTAAAAGGACACGTCACACCGCTACTCACTGATCTCCACTGGCTACCTGTGGCCTCCTGCCTCTGTCTTGAAAGAAAACTAGCACTTATTGCTTGCACTCTTAAACAGATGTAATACTTAGCACTTACTCGTAGGTCTCTCACTATACTGGAGCTTGAATTGTTTCCCTACTCGTAAGTCACTGTGGATAAAAGCGTCAGCTAAATAAATGTAATGTAATGTGTGTTTAACACATCTGGGTGCCAGTCCTCGGCAAACAAAAGGATGTGTTACATTGTCCTGTTCAAGAGAGTGACTGCTGTCACAATTTTATACATAGGCTTCCCTTAACCTTGTATGCAATACGTCAGGTCTGCAAAGTGGTGTTAAGGATCAACAGACACAGTGATGACCTTGAGAGACACCACAAAGGATTTCAGAGTTGCACGAGTAGAGAGGACATTTTGTGTTTAATACAATATATGTGTGTTTACATACAGTCTCTGGGGATCAGAATTAAAATAAACGTGCTTTAAGGTAACAAGTCCATTAACTGTGCATATCGTGACACAAAGGACATCAATTCACTTACCAGTTATCCATTTCTTTCTCTTAGTTCTCGATTCTTTTCCATCTTTTTGTTTGTTTTGGTTTTGTTTCATTTTGTTTATTAGTTTGTGCATGTTTTGTCCACACACTGGCATTCGAGTTTATACAGTGGTTAAGAAGAAAAGCGCCCCCTTATACACACACACACACACACACTCACACACTCACACACTAAATCCAGTAAGCAGATAGAACAAAATTGCCCTCAAGTGTAGAATCAAAACCGAAAAATTCCCAGTCATTGTTCAGTATCTCATGAATCTTACCTGTGCCATTTTCTTATGTTAGAACATTTCAAAAGGCATCTTACTCACCATTCAGCTGTGTATTTATTTATTATTTTCGCCAAGAGATAAAATAGTCTAATTCAACATCAATCGAACTTCACACACACACCTCACCGTAGTCACACGACAGTGTGAGATATATTAGGATGAACAGATACGGAGTTCTTTTCAAAGCGACAAATCAACAAAAGGAGGGTTAATTACCTCTGTTAAATGTGTGGGTATTAAGATAATGAAAGCTTCAAACAAAGAATAGAGAACAAATGCAAACAAGACTTTGCACTGAAGTGCAGTGACAAACGTGGCCGTTCTCCCCCTTTACAAAAAAAAGCACAAAACTGAGTAATGATATACCATGACTCAAAAACCCCACAGCATAATTAACAGCATTATATAATTTTGAAAGAACAGCTATCGGTTACATATCCTGACATCTTTCACCATATACGAGTCGAATGGGGAATTTACTAATTAAACCAGTTTTTTGGGGTTTTTTTTGTACATTTCCACCCAGAGACACAGACCACTATTTTGGTCCCACAGTGGTGGATTACACTTTGTAGATAAACAGTAAGATTTTCATTTGTTTCTCTATTTTCTTCTCTTTTCTGTTTCTTTTCAAAATATTTGAGAATAGTCTATGATTTTGAACAGTTCCAGATGCCATGTTATTTAAAGCACCTCAAAATAAAATATCACATAGTGCAACAGCTTTTCAACCATATAAAATATGAGTAAAGTTCACCTCAGTATGGTTCTTTTTGTTCCGAAGAAGCATATGCCAGTGTGCCAATGTGTATCCTTAATCGTTCCTTCAAAAACCAAAACACTGAATCTGCTAACCCAGAACCTCACAAAGACAGTGCTTTTGTCTCAAATAGCTCTATTCGTGAGTCAGCCAATGAACAGCACTGGTCACTCTATAGCAGAGGTGGGACAAAGTCATTGTTTGGCAAGTAACAGGAAAGTCTGAAGTCCTAATGAAGTCCCGAGTCATGTGCCAAGTCAAGACAGAAGTCCCGACAAGTCCCAAGTCAAGGATTACCAAGTCCAAAGTAAAGTCCAAGTGCTTAACCTTAGGTTTCAAGTTCTAAACAAGTCATTGTGCACTCTTCGACCAGTTTAATGCTCTTGCATTTTTGCCTGCAGAGTGACAGTTAGTGTACTAAATTAGCACAAATAGTGAATGCCTTTTAAAATTTTTATTATTTTCAAATAAACTTTAGAGATGAAAGCCTGATTAAACAGCATATTTTCAAATGAACACATCATATTTTCAAACTTTCCAAACTGAAACGTTTTAAAGGACCAACGATAACAAGCCCAAAGATTAACCAAAGTTTTCTTCATTTTCTCACGGACCAAACAAGTGAGAGTGAATACTATATACTGGCTTTGATTTCTGAACACTGAGTGTTACTGAAAACTGACTTTGGTAACACTGTATCCTAAGAGTCATGCCAGTAAAGCAACTTGAATTGAGTCGGTTAGTAAGTTAGGTGCGTGAGTAAGGCGTGTGTGGGTGTGTCAGTGAGTAAGAATGAATGAGCAAGAAAAGATTGTGCCACCACAGGTATGTCGACAGCTCATTGTTTTAGGTTTATTTTTTAACTTTACGATGGTGCAAAAGCGATCCGCATTCAGTAGAAACCGTACTTCGAATTTTGATCTTCTACCGGCTAGCGATATGTGGAACGATATTCTCTCGTGATGCCGGGCAGCTCCCAGTCAGCCACACGATCACGAGGGTAAACAACCGATACTCTACAGCAGGGGTGTCAAACTCAAATACACAGTGGGCCAAAATTTAAAACTTGGACAAAGTCGCGGGCCAACACTGGTCCAGGTCCTTGTACTTGTCGTGGTGTTTCGTTTCATAGTGTCGTCTAATGTTGTACTCCTTGGTTATAGCCACGTTGACTCCACATACAAGACAAACAGGTCTTTTACGTATGTAAACAGATATTCTGCCTCCCACCTGTCCAGAAAACTCCTGTTTTCTGCCTTTCTTTTCGCCATTATTGGGAAGGGTAGCACGGTGCCAGTAGTAGCAGCATGAGGTCGCTATGACTATCGTCAACAGAGGAGAGGATGTTGATGGGTCCTGTCCTGATTGACGCGCCGAAACACCAGCAGAGCATTCTGGGATTTGTAGTTGTCGTGTCGTGCCGCCCTCCGCTCGCAAGGCGTCTGCCCCAGAGCATGGCAGTAGTATTAGCGATACATGCGCTGTATAATACCGGCGGGCCAGCTCTAGTAGTCATTTGGTATTGTCTCGCGGGCCAAAGTTTGACACCTATGCTCTACAGTGTACTATGTTGCCAGCGTTTCTGAGCACTTTTAAGGTAGCCTGGGCTACGCTATGATGTAGGTTAGATGTACTGTATTAAATGCATTTTCGACTTACCATGTTTTATACTTAATCGGATTTATCGGGAGGTAACCCCATCGTAGGCTGAGGAGCACCTGTAATTATAATGTCAAAGTATACTTAATTTACCGGTCTTTGTGCAACCTTAAGTGTCGAACAAAGTTGGACATTGTTGCTTTCTGTAATTTTGGTCCCGCTTGTTTTACATATTGCCATCCGTTTGCTCTTTACAACAGTGTAGTCTTTGAAACCAAATGCAATAACCCGAGGTTTCATTTTCTTGTCTGCGAGCCAATGCCTCTCTCTCCTGTGCATGCAGCGTTATCAGTGGTCATTATAGGCTCCGCTGCAGTCCCGTGTGGGCAAGAATACGAGGAAACAGCTTCTCACCATTTTGATGAGATAAATAAATTAAATATTTTTCCTATGAAACATGTCAAGTCATCACAAGCCAAAGAGGTAAAGTCCGAGTGAAGTCGAGTTACTGGTATTAAAGTAATTTTTACTTATGTCGAGTGGAGTCTGAAGTCATCAGAATCGTAACTCGATTCTGACTGGAGTCCAAGTCATGTGACTCGAGTCCATACCTCTGCTCCATAGTGTATCTCTTCAAAGCTAACAGAAATTTCCCTGAATGTCCACGTAATGATTTTACTGTAGAAACACGCGGGCAGAGCTAGACATTGTAAACATTCAAGGCTTAGCCCAAACCTAGGGGGTCTGGGGGCATTCCCCTGAAACACTGCAGGTCAGAGTAAAGGGCTTGTCCACTGGAGCTTTCAGATGTTCTGGTGCTGTGACCTCACCTGAAACATTTACCAATATATTGATTACATCAGTGGGAGTAGATACACTTGCAGACTTTTCCTACAGCAGGCCTGGGTCATCATTTGTCACTGCTCATTTAACAGGGAGACGGAGTGGCACTGAGATGTTGAGAGATTAGTCATCATAACTCAAATCACAACTCACATTCCTCCTCATTTAAAGAACTAATGATACAACAGTGATTCAAAAAGAATACAGGAGATCATTTTAGTCCTTATTACCAGAGCTAATTTTATCCTGTGGTGCTGTCCAACACGATAAACTGCATTAAAACATCTAGAAAACTACTCAGGGGTTTGCAATGCAATGCAACGTTATTTTCTGCGACGAGGTACAAAATTTGTATAAAGGTCTGGAGATAAGAAATTAAAGCCACCTGATATCAAAGTTATCAAAACTTTTTAAACTGAATATTTTCTCTGCCACAACACAGTGAATTTAAATCTAATATGATTTGCAATAAACATAGTGGAAAAGAGCCTACAAACCTAATTTAAGAAAAAAAAGAAGTATTAAGATTTCTGATCATAAACTTAAGATGCTAAAAAGATTAAATGCATATTTTATTCTCTTACATCTGCTTCTGGCACCTCTGCTCTCCTTCCCTTCTCTGTTCTTAACTCCTTTCTTCTCAACACATTTGAGGTGACATAGTCTAAATTAGCTTAACTTAGTATCAGGACAGTAACTTTATGTTAGCTTAAAATAAGGATAACGTATATATAACATATATTAAACTCATCACGTTCATAACACCTCTCGTGGGCCCACCACCTGCGAGGGGAGAAATAGGGGCCAGGTGCGATGCCACACGGGTGGCTGGATGCGGCGAGGGCCTCAGCGGACTGCACTTACGGTACAGAAATGTCACGCGGAATGTCACCTCTCTGGGGGAGAAGGAGCCGGAACTTGTGCGGGAGGTGGAGCGATACCAACTAGATATAGTTGGGCTCACTTCTACACACAGCCTTGGCTCTGGAACCAAACTCCTGGATGGGGGCTGGACTCTGTCTTTCTCTGGAGTTGCCTGGGGTGAGAGGCGACGGGCAGGTGTGGGGTTACTTGTTAGCCCCCGACTGAGCGCCGCTGTGTTGGAGTTTGTCCCGGTGAACGAGAGGGTTGCCTCACTGTGACTTCGGGTTGCAGGGGGCAAATCTCTGACTGTCGTGATGGCATACGCACCAAACGGCAGCTCAGAGTACCCAGCCTTCCTAGATACACTGGAAAGTGTCCTAGTGAAGACACCATCTGTGTATTCTGTATTTGTATTGTGAGACTTCAATGCTCACGTTGGCAATGATGGAGAGACTTGGAGTGGAGTGATTGGGAGGAACGGCCTACCCGATCTGAACCTGAGTGATGCTTTGTTGTTGGACTTCTGTGCGAGTCATGGATTGTCCATAACAAACACCATGTTTGAGTATAAGGCAGCTCATAAGTGTACCTGGTACCAGAGCTCCTTAGGCCAACGGTCGATGATCGACTTTGTAGTCGTCTCATCAGACCTGCGGCCGTATGTGCTGGACACTCGGGTAAAGAGAGGGGCAGAGCTGTCAACTGATCACCACCTGGTGGTGAGTTGGATCAGATGGCGGGGGAGGCTGCCGGACAGACCTGGTAAACCCAAGCGCATAGTGAGGGTGAACTGGGAACGGCTGGCTGAGGACCCTGTACGGAAGATCTTCAACTCACACCTCCGGAGGAGCTTCTCCCTGATCCCGAGGGAGGCTGGGGACATGGAGTCTGAATGGACCCTGTTCAGAACCTCCATTGTTGAAGCGGCAGCTTTGAGCTGTGGCCAGACGGTCGTCGGTCCCTGTCGTGGCGGCAACCCAAGGACCCAGTGGTGGACGCCACCGTTGAGGGAAACCGTCAGGCTGAAGAAGGAGGCCTTCCGGGCTTGGCTAGCACGAAGGACTGCAGAATTGGCTGAGAGGTACCGGATGCCAAAAGGGCTGCAGCAATGGCTGTCATGGAAGCAAAAACTCGGGTATGGGAGGAGTTTGGGGAGGCCATGGAAAAGGACTTTCGGTTGGCCTCAAAGAGGTTCTGGTAAACCATCAGGCGACTCAGGAAGGGCAGGCAGGGCCTCGTCCAGGCTGTTCTCAGCAGGGATGGGGAGGTCCTGACCTCAACTGAGGCTGTGGTCGGACGGTGGAAGGAACACTTTGAGGAGCTCCTAAACCCAACTGACACGCCCTCCATAGAGGAGGCAGGGCTAGAAGATTCAGGAAGGTTGTCACCCATCTCTCTGGCAGAGGTCACTGAGGCAGTTAGAAAACTCTGTAGTGGCAAGGCGCCAGGAGTGGATGAGATCCGCCCTGAAATGCTGAAGGCTTTGGATGTTGTAGGGCTGTCATGGCTGACACGCCTCTTCAACGTTGCATGGGATTCAGGGACAGTGCCTGTGGCGTGGCAGTCGGGGGTGGTGGTCCCCATTTTTAAAAAAGGGGACCGGAGAGTGTGCTCCAATTATTGGGGTATCACACTACTCAGCCTCCCTGGGAAAGCTTACTCTAGGGTACTGGAAAGGAGACTGTGGCCGATTGTCGAACCTCGGATCCAGGAGGAACAATGTGGATTCCGTCCTGGCCGTGGAACAGCGGACCAGCTGTTCACCCTTGCACGGACACTGGAGGGATCATGGGAATTTGCCAATCCAGTCTACATGTGTTTCGTGGACCTGGAGAAGGCTTATGATCGTGTTCCCCGGGGTGTCCTGTGGGGGGTACTGTGGGAGTATGGGGTGCCAGGTTTGCTGCTGCGAGCCATTCGGTCCCTGTATAACTGCAGTGAGAGCTGTGTCCATATTCTCGGCACAAAGTCAAACTCATTCCCAGTGAGTGTTGGACTCCGCCAGGGCTGTACCTTGTCTCCAATCTTGTTCTTAATTTTCATGGACAGGATCTCAAGGCGCAGTTGGGATGAGGAGGGTGTCCAGTACGGTGGCCTCAGGATTGTGTCTCTGCTTTTTGCAGATGATGTGGTTCTGTTGGCCTCATCAAACTGTGACCTCCAGCACACGTTGGGGCGGTTTGCAGCCGAGTGTGAAGTGGTCGGGATGAGGATCAGCACCTCCAAGTCCGAGGCCATGGTCCTATGCCGGAAAAAGGTGGCTTGCCCCCTCCGAGTTGGGACTGAGTTTCTGCCTCAAGTGGAGGAGTTCAAGTATCTCGGGGTCTTGTTCACGAGTGAGGGTAAAATGGAGCGGGAGATTGACCGGCGGATCGGGGCGGCGGCGGCAGTCATGCGGCCGTTGTACCGGACCGTCGTGGTGAAGAAGGAGCTGAGTCAGAAGGCAAGGCTCTCAATTTACCAGTCGATCTTAGTTCCAACCCTCACCGATGGTCACGAGCTCTGGGTAGTGACCGAAAGAATGAGATCGCGGATACAAGCGGCGGAAATGAGCTTCCTCCGCAGGGTGGCTGGGCGTACCCTTAGAGATAGGGTGAGGAGCTCGGACACCCGGGAGGAGCTTGGAGTAGAGTCGCTGCTCCTCCGCATTGAAAGGAGCCAGTTGAGGTGATTCAGGCACCTAGTCAGGATGCCTCCTGGGCGCCTCTCTATGGAGGTGTTCTGCTCGCGACCAACTGGGAGGAGACCCCAGGCAAGACCCAGGACACGTTGGGAGAAATATATATCTTGGCTGGCCTGGGAACGCCTTGGGATCCCCCAGGAGGAGCTGGTGGATGTAGCCGGGGAAAGGGCTACCCTCCTCAGCCTGCTGCCACCTTGACCCGGTCCCGGATAAGTGGGAGAAAATGATGATGATGATGATGACGTTCATAACAGTAAAATATTCTAAAACAACTTCTGTGAAACACATCTGTGAAATGTTATTCCCTGTTGCTTTTTTGGCATTTTTTTTCTGTTAGAACATCCAAAAGCAGAACAAAAAGCTGGCATTTTCTACTATTTGCATTGGCATTTTCTACGACACCTCTGCAAGACAGCAGCTGGGCAGAGACACATCTCTCAAGCCCCAGTGCGACATCTACTGCACATGCATGTATATGTTCAAACACAGTCAAATCAACTAACGTCAGCTAGCTAGCCAGCAGCAATCCATTTGGCTAGTCATCTCACCAACTCACGGCTACTAAGTGTTCCAGCTGTGGATTCACAAACCTGAAACGTCTTTCTGTGGTTCACTGGTCAATGCTGATGCTGCTGAGGCTGAACCACTTTTGTGGGGGCTGAAGTTGACTCCTCTTGAAAAACATTCTTATGTCCATAGTTAGCAAGCTTCCTAACTGAGGTGACAGACTGCATGAAACACAACATACACAAGACAACAACCCCCCATGACAATATTAGGGTGGACCTATATATGGCGATATTTCCCAGTAATAGAACTTTTGCTCCATTGATTTGCTGGTCCGGTCAGAGAGACTGAGGGAAAATGACGCAAAGTTAAAATGATTTTAATCTAAAAAAGATTCGTGGCTTTTGAGAAAACATTTGGGGATTCATTCATTCATTCATACAATCATTCATTCACTCATTCAATCAACCAGTTTCTCATATATCTATATATCATAAATATAAAAATTAGATTAAAAACATATTCCTATCTCCTTGGAAAGTTTAACAGTGTGCTGCAGACATCATTCCTTTGTGGAAATATAATTTCATGTGAGACTGTGCATGTGACCAAAGGACACTATTTGTCAAATGGTTTCAGGAGAAAATCATGCACTCACATGTCAAACATAATATAAACACAACAATACTAAACTGGAAATCAATGGAAAAGAGAAGCTACAAATTGCTAATTAAAAAGATGAGTCATTAATTAACACACTCTAGATCTATCATTACACAGGAAATTGAAGACAGACTAAGGAGAGCAGAATGAGATTTTTTTACAGATCTTTCCCCTCTAAAGGGATTTCTTTTTTCATTTGGCAGCACACACATATGTCTGCCACATAAGCTTAATTCTGAAGGACAGAACAGAGATCTCTCCTCAAACAAAACAAAACTTCACCCTGACTTTTTTTTCCGTTTTAGGCAGGGTTACAGATTTGTGGCATTGTTAGTGTGATTTTGAATATCCTTGTCTCAAACCGGTATAGCTTACAGCGCATGAATATTACATTCTTATTGTGATACTGTTGTCATATTATTGATTTTCAGTACTAAATCTTCTCTGAAGCATTTATAAAAATCTCAGCCTTTTCTCCTCCTTCAAATACGGCAAACTCTTGTAGGATTAACTCATAGCATCCTCTTGTGGTTATGTGAAGTTAATGCAACAGGAGAGTGGAAAGTACAGTACAGTGTCTTTTTTGGGATTCTTCTCAAAAAGTCATTAGAGCGGAAAGTATTCAGATTTTACCTTCACATTTTCATATTTTCTCCACATGTGCTGCAAGTGAGGCCCATAAAAACCACAAAGACGTATTACCACTCCAATTTCGTCATTTTCTCTCTCCCTCTCTCTCCTCTGGACTAACCCCTCTCCCCTGTACGGTGCACACGTGTTTATACCCAAGAATCCAAAGTAGGATAAAGCTGTAACCAAAACTCTTTAAACAGAGGAAAGATAGGGGAGCCAAGTATTCCACCCTCAAACAGACAAGCACTGGTTTTGGAACATACTCGGGTCTAACATCTGTTTCTGCAATGACTCAATCGTAGGCCAGAGAGAGAGAGAGAGAGAGAGAGAGAGAGAGAGAGAGAGAGAGAGAGAGAGAGAGAGAGGAGGGGGAAAGAAAGAATGTTGTATGTATTATTCTAAGTTGAATTCTGCAAGTCAGGCTCAGATAAATCCCATAATGTCCATATAACTGCCTAATTACAATGTCTTTGATGTTTTTGATTAAGTATAAATATATTTTAAAAACTGGTTTGTGTAATTGTCATTTAAATTGAGTTGCTTGTTTGTCACTCCTGTGTAACAACAACATCAAAAAAACCCTTCACTTTTTCAACGAATAATTACAAAGAACATGATGAAGAAATATTAACAGAAAGAGAAACAACAAAATACACCGTTGCTACGACAGCATAACACACAGTGATTCAAAGTTCAAAATGAACACAACGATCTTCCGTTTCCAGTTTCCATTTAAAGTAAACGCTCACTTGGATTACATTCTGCTGGATGGTTAATAAAGAGAACAAGGGCGACTGGACTCCACAGAATTTTTTTAACCGATGTCTGTATATCAGTCAAGAATAGCCGTTCTGTTCCTACATCACTACTGCATTGTCCCTTTTAAGGAACTGTAACTTTAGAATATAGTATATGTAAGGAATTAGTACCCTCTAGTGGACACTTAAGAAATGTATTTATTTATTAAATTATTCATTCAACCCCGAAGCACGGCTCTCACTGTTCTGTTTTGGGTGAAGATCATGTACTGATTTTTTAAAAATAATAATCACACGTATATTCGAGTCTTAAAGAATCATTATTGTTATCAATATATTAACCATTCAACTGAAGAAGCAACAATTCTGTGACCACTAGGGGCCACCAGCACATTCTGAAAAATAGGAACTTCATCTGCTTTTCATCTTACCATTGTTTAACTGAATTAATAACTTTACATACAATATTTTATGTAATTAATACAGTTACCATACTATAATTGATCAGCCATGTAAATCTATAATTTGTTCAACCAGTGAAAATGGACTACTTAGCATTACATGTTATTATCTTTAAGAAAACCCTACTGCTGCTAATTCGTCCTGTAATGCAACTCCTCCCAAATCTAATGACACAGTGTTTTCTCCTTAAAAATAAGTATAATAACAGTACAAGGGCTTATTACAAGACAAAGCGACTTATGGTCAAACAACGGACAAATCCATCTTGGCCGGCAGTTCTATTTTCCTAAACGAGAGATGTTAATCTAGTTTAGGAAAATAGAACTGCCGGCCTTTCGACATTACATCTCTACAGTACGGCTAGAGTGATGGAAAATACTGCCTCAGTTTTGCGATACACCCGTTTGATGTCTTTGAGCAGAGAAATTCTCTTTAAACTGTTCAGTGTAATGAATAATTTAAACTGTGGAAGATGTGAAGACAGTAACTTAAAGTCAGTGGAACGCAAACTTGTCCTGAAAAACCACTTAAACGATAAATTATCGACCTCTTCTGTCTTGTAGTGGTAATGAGGTGTGCAAATTTAGTCGAATCAAAAGCGTTGAAACTCATGTCCCAGTATTAAACCTGTCACTGAGAATGCTTGTTGTGACAACTCTCTACTACTACTTATATGTATATATATTTATTTATATGAAGTTGTCCAGATTTATGTCTCTACTACTACTACTACACACGTACGTTTAACGTTAAACTTTAAAGTTCCGCAGAGGTGTAATGAAGATGCTCGCGGATCCATGTGCAGAGATACGGGGTTTAATGAGAGATTCTTGATAACCAAGTCCAAGACCCAAATTCGATAAATTCGATTCGATAAAAGGGGAAGACTAATTTCAATCGGGGAATTCCGACCAGATGGTCACCGAAGTCCAAAACTCATGAAGAATCAGCGAACTGGATGAAAGTCGGACATCGCGAACAAAGACTCGGCGAGTCGCGTCAGAACACTCATCGCCTCACAAAGTGTTGCAGAGTAGAGGGTTCAGTAGCCTATATACTAATCAGGTTAATTAGAAAAAAAACCCTCTCAGACGAGGTTAATAACCGGGAGAGGCGGGAACGTAATCAGACTGGGAGTGGTTGACCCAGGAGTTCGCTATAGGCGAGACAAGTGGCCACATACAGGTCATTATATCCCATCATATCACGTACCTGTGTTTTTATCTGTACGCCATCCTGACAATCAGAAACTTGTATTTTAGAGGATTTTTTCCCCATCAAAACGTCTGCAGTTTAAGACCTGTTACTAACAAAACTGCGTACTGTATCTTCATCACTTGTGAACATCTAAATGCTGAACAATTACGTAAATGTGTTTTAAATGTCAAAGGCATTGAAAGGCTATTTCTAGCCATTATAATATTCCATAATTAGTGCCAGCGGTTTATACTTCATCCTTATTCGCCTTCACAGGGATCGGGACAACAGTTCCTTTGTTATTGGTCTCTACCTGATTCATGCACAGACCCAAGTAAGTTAGCAAGGATGTCAGTAGGTTTTTGTTCTGTCTGATGGAAACTGATGACATTTTCTGATGCACCTGTGTGCCTTTGCAGCCTATCTGCATTTCATGTTAACCCTACTATTTCATATATCTACTATCAGTCAACATTCAGATTTTGGAAAAAAACCCCAAAACAACCTCAGTGCATAAATTCTTCCACCCAAATTCAGAGGCAACCTTATATCCAACCACATACAACACTGTGTTGTTTCTTACACCACACCTGGTGAGACCTTATTCCTGACTCTTGTCAGTTCAGTAACGGTGGTGTCGTGACTCAAGGTGTTGTAAGAGTGAAATGACATGACATGCAGTATTGTGAAAATTTAATGTGGTGTTGTGACATGACATGAAGTATTGTGAAAGTTTACTGTGGCGTAGAAACATGATATGGGGGATTGTGAAAGTTTATTGGGGGAGGGAGGGGGGGTGTTGACACAATGAAATTTCCAGACACATAATCTAATCGACAACTATTTTTGCAGAGGCTTATATCATAAAGATTTTTTTGCACCACAGCAAATCTAAATAATCATAATTGCCCCCCCCCTTTTTTTTTTTATTAAAATGATGTTTAAACAAAACAATTTGGTTCCTGTATTTCCTCAGCCTTCTCAAAACATGACAATCTCTCTGTGAACAGAGAACAGACAAGACTATTTTAATGAATTTTCTTTTATTATCACTCATTGTGTGTGCTTTTTTTCCCAAAGAAGTGAGATCACACCAACATCATGTTCCATTTTCTAATGACAAAGTCTAAGGATAAGGGAAGATGAAATTATACAGATAGATTACTAAAAAACATGTCTGTAATGTGTCATTTTCTCATTCTATGACTTGAGTCAGCTGAATATCGCTTGGTTTTTGATATTTAAAATTTGTCAAAACAGCACAACACATATGACTGGTATTATATGAGTAACAGTATAGGGTGGTGGTAGCTGTCATAAGACATGTTTATTATGAATTATGTAAGAGAGCTCTGACCTCTGACTTTAAAACAGGAGGAAACATCTGAAGTGCATCGTTATTTCAGAGGAAAATAACTGTATATGCTCTGAGTGTCTGAAAGTAAACATCAGTCTGATGCTAATAAAGAAACCTAATGTTAATTAGAGGTTTAATTTCTCTTTTTAAAAACAAACAAACAAACAAACAACAAAAACCATGCCTCTGACTCTTTAAGGACTTTCTAAGTACATCGGAAAGGTAAAGGAGTATTTCCAAAATTCTGCTCCCGGGGGCCTCACCACATCACACATTTTAGATTCCCTGAGCTCAAACACACCTGATTCAACTCATCAGCTAATTATGTACTGTTTGCTTTGCTGAATTAGGTGTGTTGGAGCACCCTCAGGAGCAGGATGGAGGAAACACTGAATTAAAGTGCAAGAGAACAGGAGAGTCAATGTGATCCAGGCCTGGGATGACAGGACTGCAGTGCACTCTTCATATGCTTTGCTGAATAGTTCTGGTTGGACTCTCATGGGTGCCTAAGCAACATATTGAAAGGTCTGAAGTAAATCAGCACAGCTTACATTACTGGTTTCCCAGAGAAGAGAATGACAACCAGTAGCCACAAAATGTATCTTAGACAAAAACATTTATTTGAGCTGAATCTTTGGAATGCCATTTGATTTGAGACAGAATAGACATTGGTGAGTATTCTTTTTTTTTTGTAATTTGATGCAGGTGCCTGAATACAAAACATTAATTTAGTATTTTTAAGGCCTTTGCTGTTAATTCATTTATTTTGTTTGTTTATTTTTTTTCCCTACAACAGCAATTACAGAAGCAGTATTGAAAATAAAAGGATTTTTTTTTTATTCTTGTAAAAAAAATCAGCACAAAATTTCAAGGACAGTACAAAAAAACGAAGAGATAATAGGCCAGGGACATGGAAACGTTACTATAGGAAATCTGTATACCTTTTTCAATAATGAAAACATCTCTTTAACTGTACTTTTCAGAATCATATCACATATTCTGAAACTATAAAAAAAAAAAAGAAAAAAGAAAATGAACACTGATTTTTTTTTTATTTGGATTTATACAAATGAATGTTAAAAACACAATTAACCTTTTTTTAAATATATCTATCAGTGCAATATTTATTTTTTCTTTAATGCTACAGTATGCTTTCTCTGTTTGACCTGACTGAAGGTAACCAACCGAATCTCCGAAGCTTGAGCTAACATACATGTAGCATTGAGAGAGGGGACGGCCAGTTTTTCAACAACCATACAGAAATGAGTGGAGAATGTGTTTGCCACAGTACACAATACAGGACACAAACATACCAAGTAACCTTTGAAACTATGACAGTAATAGCGGCAGTGAAGCCCTGTTTGTTTCGTCGGGTGAAACCTGGATTTCCCATATTTGACAGGTTAAATCCTTGCAGGCAACTAAAACAGCTATGTAAAAAGAAGCCCGTAACCTAGAACAGAAACATCTCCAGAATGTCTATTTTGTATCAAGAACTGATCAATGATGGATAACGCACCAGCATATGATCTCTTATTTTCTTTTCAAACAGTCATTTAACTATTCTTCCAGGCATTCATTGCCTTTATGAAGAGTTGAGCTTGTGAGTTTGTCTAAAGCAGGGTGAATAGTTCTGGTCTTGGTGCTGTCAAATGACAACATACTCTGACTAGTCAAAGCCAGTGACTGATAGAGTCCCAAATGACAGAACACCTCAGACTCCCAACCAATCATCTTCTCCTCACAACCATTGTGACAGCGACAATGACATCACAGTATGGGCCAAACCAAAGGGAACAGGGGTCCAGAAAAGCCCATGTCTCATTCTGTAAAAAAGGTGCTACTCCTTCTAACTTTTCCTTCATTTCCACTGCTCTTACAAAAACTGGATGGGTAGTTAGCAGTCTCAACAGTGTACTGGACAAGTTTCTCATATCTGTCTGGTCCTTTCTGAGAGAACAGTGCTAATAAAGGAGAAGACAGGAGGAGAGGATTCCACCCTAGAGCTCTGGAATGGGTCCTCCAACAAGACAAGCGAGATGAAATACGAGTGCTTGAAAAATCTTGCCAGCAGTAAAGGCAATAGCACCATTCTCACGCGAGATTTGTCCAGCTGTCAGTACACATAATGGGACGAATAATGGCGGTGATGGATTGAGGACAAAGTGCATTCAGGTTCAAAAGGTGTTACTTGTTCCTCAGGTAAAGAATAGAAATGGATGTAGGTGATATGTCATAATCAAAGCAAGCCAACCACTATCGTGTCTTTTCATTTTTTTTTTTTTTTTTGGTATTCTGCCAGACATCGTCCACATGGCCCTCCTTGTTATCGAAATGAAAAAGGTCAGCCTAGAATACGCTTCACACACAGATGATCAGATGAGTGCATAAAACAAATGACAAAACTACAGAGAGCCGAGAGAGAGAGAGAGAGAGAGAAAGAGAAAGAGAAAGAGACTAAAATAGAGAGAATCTCTAAAATCAGAGAAGCTCAGCATCTAATATTGAAAAGAGTAGAAACAGACCTACATGAGGTCATGTAGATTTTATGATTGTAATGCTAGTCATAATTTGGACTCAAAATGAATCCAAGGGGTGAAACTTAATCTCGTAACATAATCTCTTTTGTTCATGAATACCAGCCTGTAGTCGCTCCATTTCATGATTGCGTGAAAGGAGAATTGTATAGTGTAGTGGCAGATGCCATCAAGTGCCAGGTCTTTGTGAATCTGTACTGAAAGTGGTTTCAATACGCCGTGTTCACACACACAGTTTGCACCTCTGGCAGAGCGAGAAAAAGGAAACAAGACGCAAAAACACACTTTTCACTTTCACAAAACAGTCAGACGATTGTATTTACAACACACAACCCAAGAAAAAGGGATACTGCAGCTTTTTTTCTTCCTTTTACTTGTTTTCTTTGAAAAAACGGCATGAAAATATATTAAAACTTATGTACAATATGTGGGGTGTTGACATTAAAGCGCAAAATGGATTTTCAGCACACTGGGTCCTGTCTCAGCCTCATTTCACCAGCAGCTATGTATTTGTTCCAGAAAGTAAGGGATGTAAAAATCCAAAATCAACAGAGGAGACAAAAAAAACAAAACAAAGAAACAAAAACAGATGTACCAAAGGCACTATCTGAACCACACCCGATATCAGGTAAATTAAATCCACACCTAAAAGATGCAGTGGATTTCTCCTCTGCTTCTCCTACTCCAGAGCAATGCTCCAAAACCTTTCAGACATGGTTCATTTTGAGTTTCATTTCTACACATCTCCCTCAACACAAAAAAATAACAATCTTTCAAATGACATATCTGATTTACTTCCCAGAAACAAAAGATAAATATTTTTTAACATTATTATATATTGGTCTCAACACCAGCATCTGATTGTAGAAATGAAGAACTGAAAAAAATATACAAAAAAAAATCAAAATAAAATAAGTGAAACAAAATAACCATTTAAATCTGTACATTTTTTTTTCTGTAAGCGATTTTGTACACAGTGTCCTCCAACTGGTAGGTTTCTTTCACTGCAGCTCCTGAGAAAAGCATGGCTCAGTCCAAACCTCCCATTGGTTCTCAGAACTTCAGAGCCTCAAACCTCGTCCAATGAGGAAGGGCGTTTGGCAGTCCCATTTCTTTCTTTTCTTTATTCTTGTTTTTCTTTTTTTGCTTGCACCTCCGTTGTGTGGTGAGGTCCATCTCATGGCCCTCTTCACGCTTCCGAGTACGAGTTCTGTGAATTGAGCTTGTCCTTCTTAAGCTTGACTCCGTCCACCAGTTCAAAATTGTAGTTCTCCAGAGCGGAAAGGTTCCTGTCAGACATGCCCCCGTGGGAGCAGGCACAGTAGAGAACGACCCCACAGATGGCACCCAGGAACACCCCCAAGGCGCTCATAGCTATAATGGTAATAAGGATGGGATCCAGTGTCTTCAGCATGTTCCCGGCACCACTGATCCCATTGTTCTCCACTATCTCAGGGTACTCTGTGATGTCCACAACTGAATGAGAAGAGTAGCAGAAGAAGAGGAAAGAGAGAGAAAAACAGAAGAAATCATGGAATTTAGATAGAGAAGTACAACTGTGCTGACAACAAGATGTGTTTTTCTTAAAAACATTGTGTAATGGGTTTTTTTGGGGTTTTTTTGCAAGTAAAAAAACAAAAGTCTTTGTTTCCTGTGAAGCATTGAGATGCATGTGACTTACTGATTTCGTTGAAGTTGTCGTCAGGCAGCATGGGTTCTGTAGGAACATCAGGATCTACACAGACAAACAACAAGTCATGAGGCTGATTGCAAGTTTACTTCCATTCGCTTACATTACCAGCTTTGGGCAGATTTGAATGTGACCGCCACATGTAAACATGTTTACGTTTAAGCCATGTAAACAAGCCAAATGGAGTTAATTCAGATGCAATACTTGAATATGTCTAAATCTAGTTCTTGTGGTGAGTTTGTTTATTCACCCTTGCAGTCAGCCATGTTGAGATTCTCTAGGATCTTGATGTCATCGACAGCGATATCACCCCAACTCTTCCTCTCCACCACCCCCTCGATTACCACCTGCACCACACAACAAACATCAGCAGTCAATTAAAGTGTGTTTAGAGAACAGGGCACAGGTATTTTGGGGTGTAGTTTTACTCTTGGTAATAACAGAGGTCCATATGAATCCATCAGATCGTACCTGATAGGGCTTAGTGGAGTGGGGTACGAGTACTCTGGCTTCCCGCCAACGGTTTCCCTGGTGACCGCTGACAGTCCAGAGCAGGATATCAGCTGTGCCTTGTGTGCTCTCCTTGCGCTGTTTGACGTGCAGTGTGCCAATATGTGGGCCGAACATATGGTACCAAAAGGACACGCACAGGTCTGACTCCTGACCCGCTACCAACGGGCTCACCAAACGAGCCACTTCTGTCTCCTGGGCACCTGTCGCCAGGGTGTAGATGAAATTACCTGATCCACCTGTGGGGGGAAGAGAGGGAGAGAGAGAGAGAGAGAGCACGCATGTGGCAGAAATTAGAGAGGTGACCAACTCTGATGATGTGCTATAGTGATGAATAGCAGAGATCTGGGGATCAACATGGCAACCCTCATCTGGACGGAGATAACTATTTTGAAAAAGCTGATCTCTAAAATAAACAGTTACAAACCTAATTTACATCTTCAGCATGAAGCTGACTTTTGAGTTGATTTGTCCCCCCACAAAGTTGAAGACACACACATTTGCTTTATTCTATAACATGATTTTAAACTCAATTCAGTTCCATTCTCTCCTATTCTGTCTGGTTAGTGGTCTACTGTCATGTGAATTCTTTCTAAACTATTAAACATTATCTGCCATTCTTCTGGTTAGCAGTGTATTGCCATGTACAGGACTTGGTTGTTGTCATTGTGCGGGTATAATTAGGCCAGTCTTACTTACCAGTATGGTCCATATTGGGACCAGTGTTAAGAGTTGGCGTCCCGCTGGACTGAATTTGCCATCTGTAACCACTGTCTTCAGAAGTCCAGCCACAGAAGGACGGGTCATTGGCCCAGCCAAAGTCACAGGCAAACCACTGGAATGCTACAGAGGGACAACAAGACAGGGTGCTGAGTGGTTCATTTGTGGTTCACACACTAAATTCATCTCAGAGGGCGAGCTTTTGGCTGTCCTGTCACATAAAGGAAAGAAAACAATTCTGAATGGTTTGGACTTGATTAATCTCTTAAGAGTGATCATTCTCATTGTATAAGTATGAATGTAGTGATTCTCACCATGGTGACATCCTCTCTATTCACACTAATAATACTATGGAGACCTGATGCTGGCTATTCTTCAGATTTTGCTAAGTCAAGTCTTCAAGAAAACATGGAGACTGTGAACCTAGATTATATTGTGGATTCACACCCTGCCCTTGTGAATGCTAACTTCACTACTGAGTTAATTCACACAACTGAAAATTTGTTTTAAACACAAGTGGTGGCTCATTTCGCAAAACATCTGAGAACTATTTATGGAACATGTCAACACATTGTCCTCTGTACAAAGAGTGTACGGCTGGTATCCACTGGGGGGCAGCATAGGGCTTTGTTAAGATCAAAACTATGGCTGCAAAAACATACAATACACAGAGACAAACTTAATCCTGTCAGGATCAGGCAAGTTCCAGTCACACACACACACACACACACACACACACACACACACACACACACATACAAATGTAACATTCTGGGAGCAAAACATTTGTTCTGGTTAATTAAGAAAGGAGCACAACAACAACAAAGGAGGAATGAATAAAGAAACAGATGGAGAGAGGATGGAAGAGAGGAAGAAAACTAATTATGTACTTTTAAGAAGAGTCCACAGTCAGGGTCAGCTTTTTTAATGAGGTGAGCTGAAGCAAAGGGAGGGAGGGAGGGAGGGAGGGAGACAGAGGGAAAGAAAGAGGGATGTCTAAGATTTCAGACATGCCACTGAGCTTTAGTGTCTGTGCAGCGTCAGTACTACTGTCCAGACAATGTAAAAATGTGGCCAGATATTCCACTTTAATAATGAGAGATTCTGCCTGCTCTGTGTAGGGCATTTGTCCATGTGAAAGCAGAGGAAAGAATCCCCATTATAAGCCGCATCTAAGGCATTCTGCCACTGTCTGGACAAAAAAATGTAAAAAGACGACTGGCTTCCAATTCAGTTATTTTTCTTTCCCAGCTTTGGGCTGCAGGAGTGAAGGTTTAAGATTAGTCTAACTTCCATGCCAAGCTCTCCTGCACTGTTTTACCCAGACAACAAACCACATCCAAAGTCAGAATACACACTGATCTTTAGATCACTCACACAGAAACACACACACATGCAAGCACACGCGCACACGCGCACACACACACACACACACACACACACACAAACATCCCTTCATCAATAAGATCCCTAACTTGCACACAGCTTCACAATGACAAGATACCAACACGCATTAAGCTCTGCTCTCTTCAATCTGAAAACACCCTAGTCTGTTAAAGCGGCTATCATTATGCTGCATGCCTTCATAAACATGAGTCTATAAATCTGTATGACATAATGACCTGACAACAGGCACTAAAACACACACACACACACACACACACACACTCTCACACACACACACACACACACACACACACACACACACACACAGTTTAGATTACAGATCACATCTTCTCATAACACAAAGAGCTGATAACACCGAATGAATCCCCTTTTCTTCACAGCAGTGGAGGAGGTAAGACAGAGCACAGGGCTGTGTTGTGAAGAAGAGACAGACATTGAGAGGTCATCCCCCTTTCAGACAGAGGAAAGAGGAGTGTAGGAGGGGGAGTTCTCTATTACCTGGCAACATGCCCATCTCTGTGGTGGTTTCGGGGGTCGTGGTCCCACCTGTGGGGAGAGGACAGAATGCATCTGTCAAACTGGCTGCTGCAGGGAATGACGCTAATGGTCTGGATTTCAACAGGCTATTGTCTTTCATAGCATGCACGGTAAAAATTTTTGCTTTGTTTCTTTCAAAAGAGCTTGATTTTTTTTCTTATAAGCAAAACACATCTGTTTAGATACATTCCAAAGAAAGACAAAAGAAGTGAAATACAGTCACACTTATGATTATTATTTTACTATGAAATCTGGTGTCACAAAATGTCTATTTTTAAAATCAGATGTGTAAGTAGGATTGTCTGACATGCAAACAGACAGCGTGAGACAGAGGACACTGGTGTAATGAACAGGTCAAAAGCTATCCACTCACACCTGTGGGCTATAAGGACATAGCATTTGCCTGTTCACTCAGGTCTCACTGAATGGCAAAGTAGGAAGAGCAGTGGGAGCAGAGGGAGGACAATAGGAGCAATGACACAAGCACAGCTGGAGTGTGGAGATTACGAGCAGGTGCAGGATGCGATCACTGGCTCAGGTGAGTGGGTTGGTTGGGGGATATTGAAAGGAAGAGGGGGTTTTCAACCATGCATAATGGCTATGTTAGCTGGCTAATAGCGATAATCATTAGCTGATCATCAATGATCATCAATATCAATATTAAGCTATTTATTTTTTTATTTATTATGTTAGTACCTATATATCCTAACTCTAACACTCAGGTCTACACCTATGTGTGGACAAAGTCAAAGGCTGAATAAGGTGAGACAAGATACAAACCAATCAAACAAGAAAATTACACACAAAAGGTTTTTGTGTGTGTGTGTGTGTGTGTGTGTGTGCGCGTGTGTGTGTGTGTGTGTGTGTGTGGACATGGTGACAGGGGAAACGTGGTTGATGGAGAAGCAGGGTCAGGTGATTAGGAGACTCAGGTGATTGCAGGAGATCAGATTTGAAGGGGTTCAGTGGGTGGAGCAGGAGATCAGATTTGAAGGGGTTCAGTGGGTGGAGCAGGAGAGCAGAGTGGAGTTGAAGGATTAGAAAGGCGGATTCTCTTCGGCCTGAGTGTTAGCACCTGTCTGATCTTGGTCATCACCTGTTCCGCTGTGGCAGTTGGCCTGTTCATCGTCACACTCGTCTGATGGTGTGGTGGGAGGGGCGGGCGTGGTGGGTGGTAGGGTGGGAGCTGAGAGAGAGAAAGAGGGACGAGGAGAAGGACGAGAGAGGAAGAGAAAGAGAACAGAAAGAGAAAGAATAGATATGATATTAGTCATTATGTGTCAGCAGTGCAAGCACACACAAACACACACACACACACACACACAAATATACCATCCCACTTTTAGTGAAGTATCATGACCAACCATTCATTTATCAACTCCTTAATCCAACTCTTAGTCCTGGGCCCTTAATCTTAACCTGAACTGCGCATTTGGGTTGGAGCTTTTTATTCCTCTGGGTGGGGCTCCACCCTGAGCCCACTCGGCTGTGCTCTGCTCTTTGCTGTATCAGGCTGATGGCTCCTCTCATTAAGGCATACTGGGACTGTAGGATGTGGGCTCTGAAGCCCGGCTCCGTGCCCTGTGTTTACTCCCAGACTGTAATGAGTTGCCTTTAAGCCGAGCAGGCTTTCCCCGAAATGAAGGAGAAAAAAAAAAAAGCAAAGGAGCATTAGAGGGATGGAAGGAGGGGAGCAAGAGGAGAAACCTGAGCCTGTGGAGAGAGGGGGAAAAACTCAGGGTCAACAAAAGGTCAGATGGAGGGAGATGGGGTCGGAGACAGATCAGAGGAAAGGACTTTGAGCTGCTGTGTTCAGGAGAAATGCCTGGATTAAAACCCCCTGTTAAGGATTAGGCCAATAGCCCCTTTTCTCTAGGGCTGCCAAGAGCACCTGTGAGCATGTATGCACAAAAGTGTATGAGTGCAAGTGTTTGTGTGTGTGTGTGTGTGTGAGTGCATTGGTATGTGTACGTGTATGAATGTGTGTGTGTGTGTGTGTGTGTGTGTGCATGCCTGCATGTGTGGGTACATGCACATATGCTTGTCTCAGACTGAGCATGTGCGGCCGATACAAGCGTGTGTTTTGGCAGCACCAGTGAAAACAAGCATCATCATCCGCCTAAAGCCCCCAGTGGGACGCCGTGGCTTACATGGGCTAGGCTCACAGACTCCCTCAAATCCAATATGTAAATCCACTAAAGGCTGACTGGGCTAAACTCACATATCAAACCAGCTCTAAATGAATACAGAGAGAAGTGAAGCTATGCTAAGCTAAGCTAAGAGAAGAGAGGAGAAGAGAAGAGAAGTACTCCATGACAGACAGCAACATAGACAGAGAGAAAGACAAAAAAGATGAGAGGCCAGAAAGAGGAGAGAAGAAGGAGAGACAGGATGAGGAAAAAGAGTGGGGCAGAACATGGGCACTAATCCGCAGAGGCAGGTGGACAGCAGATCCTCTCCATCTGTCTGAGGGTCCCTGTGTATTTTGAGAAGGGAGTGCTGGGCTGGGATTGGCTGGGATGTTTCCTTTAATGTCACATCTGTGGGACAACTGTCCTCTTAATTATGGGGAAAGTATGACCTTGGCCAACCCCTGTACCATCAGGGTGTAACCAAGAGGAGTTCAGAGGAGCCACTCTTGTCTTTATCTCCACGTGGCTTTGGTTACAAAAATATACGTCACGACATGAAACCTCAGACTTACTGATGACTGCAAGGAAAATCTGAACTGTACCAGTCTCTTATGTACTTGGAACTGTTTATATTTTGTCGACTTGTCTGTTGAGTTGTTGTTGTTTGTGGGTTAAACAAAACATTTTGCTGACAATCTTGCTTTTGGCTTGTGTCAGGAGGTTGGGCACGTGTGCTGAGTTCTGGTAGATATAGTGAAAGTGAAAATGAAAGAGAGAGAGATGATTGTCTTGGTTCAGTAACCTACCTTCTATCTCACAGCCCAGGAGCTCCAGTCGTAGACCCATCCCAGCAGGAGTGGCCCTGTCTGGATAGATTCTCACAAACCGGGTCAGGATGGGCTCCACTGTTCTCAATGCTGGGGTATCATAATTCATATTCCCTTCAAAAATCTGTGAGAGAAAGAGAGAGAGAGAGAGAGAGAGAGAGAGAGAGAAAATATCATTCCTCTGGCTGAGCTACTTATCAAGTCAGACCCACGCAGGCACACTGGTTTCCTTTGCCGCTGAGAAAACTCTTGAGATTGCAGGAAACAACGGTGGAACCCCTGAGTTCTCTGGCCCAGATCTGAGAGTCTGAGGTAGCTCTCAGACGAAGTCCCGCAGGCCAGCTATGCTTTCAGAAACGGCAGGGCACTTCATCAGCCAAAGACTAAAATTTAGCTTCACTAAAGAAAGAGAGAGAGTGAGAGAGAACGGGAAAGAGCGTCTTTAGAAGAATAACTAACGGCAGGGAACATGAGGTCGCAGTCGTGAAACAGAGAAGGGCTACTGTTCACATGCCTGCTGTCCTCTTCATGATCAGAGGAGATAGAGAGAGATAAAGGGATGAAACAGACAAGAGATTTAAGGCAGCCCTCACTCTTCTTTAAATCAAGCCTCCTGCTATCTGGGATCGATTGATATTCCTGCCGGGGCTGTATGGTATAAAAGGAGTTGAAGTATATCTGTACGATTTGTACTTCAGTTGGAGAAATGATGAGAGACAGACACATTCAAAGCGTACCGACTGAAACACACACACACACACACACACACACACACACACACACACAAAATGGATTCTGGTGCGATTCTCAGTTCAGCATCAGAATTTTCACATGGAAATCTATAAGCCATGAGCATAAATGTTACTAAATCTTGTCTTTAGTTGAAACTGAAGTACATTTGAAATGTTCTTGAATCTTGTCTATAATTGAAACTGAAGTACATCGGAGGTATGTTTGTGCTTCAACATTTCCTCCATTTTCCTCTCATTCTCTTCCTCAGTCAATAATTCACACTGTCTAAAACAGGGTGCTCAAGTTTGTTTCTGCTACTTTTCATATTAGGCCTCCACTGATGTCTCAGACGGTCTGAAAACACACCTGCCTCCAAAGTAAAAATCAATGTGTGAATGAGCGTTGGGGATAACAGGCAATGGGACTTGACCTATTCTGAAGGGAGGGGAGTAACGTGTAAAGCTGGGTTCTCAGGCCCGTTTTACTGATGTCAACTGCACAGTGTGCTGATACTCAGCTGACACTCCATGACCCTAGACTTCCTGTTTTCATTCAGATTTTTTTTATTATGCACATTGCAAAAAGAGTAGGCATATGAAACGCGTGGACTCGAGGCCCCTTTTAGGAGGTACAACTCAACACAACTAACCCCATTCCCATCCAATCAGTGCTCAGCCCATTTCACCCAGTCTCCTCCAACTGCATCTCCTTACCCTTGGCTTGTTGCCGGTAGCATCCATAATCATCTTCCAGTCGGACCCGTTGTTGCTGTATCCTAGTCGGAATTTCTTCATGAAGACCTTGTTCTCGCGATGTTTGCCTCCCTGGATGATCAGGCCTCTGACTAGCTTCTCCTCGCCCAGGTCCACCTGCAGCCATTCATTCACGTAGGGCTGGGGCTGGGGCAGAAGGGTCCAGCCTGAGCGGCTGGTCAGCAGGCGGGCGTTCTCTGGAACCCAGCTACGGTCCGTGTGAGAGGAGGCGGTGATCTGGGAGTCTGTGATGAGACCAGATACCATTCCCAACATTCCTGAGCATGGATACTCTGCATGGAGGAAAGAGAGAGAAACAGAAAGAGAGAGGGACAAAGAGAGAGGGAGACACATCAGTCAAGTGGTATTAAGGATAGCTGAGGCATTGGGCTTGATGGTTTTAAAGAGAGAGAGAGACAGAGAGAGAGAGAGTGACAAAGATATGATGAAGAGAGTGAGAGAGGAGACATGAGGCAGAAAGAGAAAAGCTAAAAAAGGCCAAAAAAATAAAGTGAAGAAAGGAAAAAAATGATATTGTGAGCTGATGAAAGACAGGATGAACTAAGACTGCTGAGTGAACTCAGCAAGGAATCTGGCCAAGAGCTCAAAAGAAATGACAAGAAGGAGGCAAGAGGGATAGAGATAGAACAAAATGTGTGTGTGTGTGTGAAAGAGAGAGAGAGAGAGAGAGAGAAAAGGCAGGAGGAGCAGAGGAGATAAGCAGCCTTGCTCCTTCCCTGTCTTTCTTTCTCCCATTCTCTTCTGACCTCTTGCTTATTAATTCCCCCGCCTGTGGTGTTTGTCTCCGGGTATCTAATTAAACCTCTCCTATCATCTGCTGTTTCTACCTTTCTGACTTTAGAAGCTCCTTTCTTTCATCTTAAACCCTTCACTCCCCTCCTCCGCTTTCTTTCCTTTGTCTTTGATATTTTTTCACTCCCATCTCACCTATTCACTTTCTCTCTCTCCCTCTCTCTCTCCCTCCCTCTCTCAAACCAAACCCACTGGTCTTCATCCTCTAATCAATTTTGTTATCCATCTGTATCTCTCAGAGAGAGACAGAGAGAGAGAGAGAGAGAGAGAGACAGAGAGAGAGAGAGTTGCTTCACCTTTAACAATGAGATTCTTCTCAGACCTTTTCACTCTTCAGTTCTGATATGTCATGGAAGATTACCAAGATCCTGACACCACACTGAATGCAGGCAGGCAGACTCAAAACCCTTACATTCTCCCATCTGCTTTTGAGTCTGTGACCTGTGAACAACATCGTAATCTACGAGCAGCTCTCTTAGAGCACGTAAACGTCAAGAGACCTTCTAGAAACTTCAGAATTGGAGCTAATGTGGTGTGAAATAACACCTGAGTGAGGTTTTATTCAGAAGTCTTTCACTCTCTTTGTTGTAAATGCCACAAACTTCCTTGCTAGTCCTGGAACGGAAGGACCAAGTCACTCGTAAGTGATTCCCTCATGCACCAACCAGTCCAAAACCTCTGTGGTAGACTGGTCCCAGACAGGAGATACTTATGGCAAAGATCTGAGTCTGATTCTTTGTCAGGGTGGGAGACTGGAGAAACTGGTCCTTCTCAAGCTGCCAGTGCTGGAATACTAGTTTGTGTGTGTGTGTGTGTGTGTGTGCACGCACAATTTGTAACATTGCGCTGAAAGCTTTTTATGGTCATTGATGCTTTGAGGGAACTGGGCGCTCAATGTTTATTTTTAAAATGTCCATCCAGCTCATTTGATGAAAGCTGTTAATGAAACTCAGATGGAATTTTAGCTCTGAGGTTCTGAAGTAGCATGTGTGGACACACCCAGAGGATTCTGGGAGGCACGCTATCGACAGGGTCCGCAGAGGGGCGGCGGCAGGGCGTTTACTGGGCGGCGGCAGGGCGTTTACTGGGCGGCGGCAGGGCGGCCGCACACACAAATGGTCTTATTTACAAACACACGGACAAAGCTTATTAATAGCTGTAGTGAAGTGGAAAGCCTGTTCAACATGTCACAAACCCGCTAACACAGCCGGCAGTGAACCAAAAATCTGCACATGGTTTATTCGAATTAAAGTGTAAACGCCATTATGAATGAGATCAATGTGGAATTTGTTGTAGAATTATACAAGTAATCAGGACTGAGAGAGGAGTAATTTGTTCTGAAGAATAATATCTGACATCAGAGACAGACTCTGGACTCTAGACAAAAAAGAAAGACAGCATGAACTAATATTATGGAGGTGCTTGTTACATTCTTCAGTATGACCTTATTTCCTCTGGGAGGTGTCTCTGCTCACCTCCATTTCCCTACACTCCCTTAAACAGTAGTTCAGAGTGGTCATGCACAAATCTGTTTTGTGTATATTCATTTACATTCACAGTTACAACTGTGCTATAGTGAGGTCAGCATGTTTGAGAATGTTCACTTAAGACTGGAGTGTCTCTATACAACTGGATCAGTAAGATCACACTTTCAGTAGAGGGTGGGTTAAGGGGAGCCCACCTGGGCGGCATCATCAGAGCCACGCCTGCAGATCACTGATGACGTCACCACGCAGACCTCACGGCTGCCCCTCGCCTCTGTGATGTGTTTTGAGTGTGGTCTGTTTACCCACCCAGACATGCAGCCAACACAGCTGTGTCACACTGCAACTGCAGCAAATCCACCCTGACCACAGACACACACACACACACACGCGCGCACTTACACACGCACACACACACACACTTACACACATGTGCATGTATACACACACTCCCACATACACAGACTCATGTACACGCGCACACACACACACACACACACACACACACACACACACATGCACATATACACACTCAGGCACACATACATGCCCACACTTGCATGTATGTGCACACACACATATAGACCTACACACTTACACATGCACTTAAAGGGATGTGTTCATGAATACAGCCAGCCCTTGATGTATAAACACACACACACACACACACACACAGACCTATAAATACTCGTCCACACACACACACACAGCGTGCACTCATTCTTCTTCTCCACATTAAAGGCAGCGGTCGTGACAGTGGGACGGCCATGATGTGAAAGTCGCTCTAATCAAAGCGCTGTAGAGGGTGGAGCCCTGCCAGATACATGCAGATGAGTATTCTAATTATTCAAACGAGCCCAAGGCCAGCTGCGAACGCATGAGCAGTGTGTGTGGAGGGCTTAATAATTAATACACTGTGTGTGTACGTGTGTGTGTGTGTGTGCATGTGTGTGTGTGTGTATGTGCGCGTATCTAGGGTGGAGAGGTTAAGGCTCAGGGTAGTGAAGTCTAAGAGGTGAGAGATTGGAGGAAGGGGTAAAGGTGAAAGTGATGCACTCAGCGAAGAGAGCAGAGGTCGTCATATCTGCTTGGCTGAAGCTCATCTATTTTAAATGAGCAACATATAAACATGGGGTTACATAAATACGTAATCACATGCATGTGCCTCTCCTCCATAATTCAAAACCTTCCCTAGATTCCTTCAAAAAAAAAAAAACTAACACTATCTCTCAGGCCCTACACCACAACGAATAAATATTTCTTTTTTCAAAAGTATCCAGAGTGAGAAAACTGTTTTAGGAACTTGAAGTGGACCCGTACGGCAAATAAACGTCAATTACCGTTTATTCTTGAAAGGTACAGAGATTGTAACTTCTAGCTGGCCAGAAACAGCTAGGCTGACCTGGCAAGTGGTCATTTTAAAAAGTCATAAAGTTCTTGGGGACCCACCTGAAATCTTACAGCCATACACCTCAAAACGCAGAGCGATGCCTGTGTACCAGGTATACGGTCGGATCCGGACGAAGCGTGTGAGCGTGGGCTTGGGAAGGGGTGTTCGCACCACATCCGTAGGGTTGGTGTTGCCCTGGAAAACCTGGAAAACAAACAGATGACACATAAATTTTTTACGTTTGTTTGTTTAGTGAATTCATCAGAGGAAGAAGGCCGCAGAAGCCAGGGACTCGGGTGATGTCGTGCCCCAGAAACTGATTGCAGGGACAGGGATGCAGTAATTTGGCCAGTTTCCTCAACAGCTACAGTGCTATGGTAATTATGGTCCCAGATTTAATTCATCTCAAAATCAGCAGTGACAATTCTATTCAGATTCCATCAATATCCAGCTCTTAATGTGGTCAGTGCAACAAAGCAACCAATTTTGTTGAAGCTTCAAGAAACTTTGTGTTTACATTAAATATTGGCTTCCTACTATTGCTAATACCTTTGGGAACATGAGCAAAGCATGAAGTACAGCTAAATCAGACTACATTTAAACAAAGAGAAAGCCCATTGTTTTTCCTCTGGGTGAATTTTCACTTCCTGTTATGCTATCCTTTCGTTTTTTTGCTTTTCTTTAACCAGAAAGTTCTGCATTAGTTGTAAAACTACTATCATTATTGTAAACAGAAGCATTAGTTAACATTATTTAGCTGACATTACACATAAAATGTAACTGTTATTTTGTGCCATGGCTACATTTGCACAGCAGTGAAATACATGTTCACTGTAGACCAAAAAAAAAAAAAAAAAAAAAGGAGAAAGAACTTGTGATAGTGAAAGAAAAGAGGTGTGAGAAAAGACAGATGAACAGAATTGACCTGTCTGGCCTTTATCACAGATCACAGCACATCTCTCCTCACGGGTCACATGGAAAAGGTCAGACAAGACAAGACACTTCCCTGCTCGCACTTACTTACACTCTCTCTCTCTCTCTCTCTCTCTCTCTGTGGTAGACAGCTCTTATACCCACTGGGAGAATTTTCAGCGTGTCCATAAGACTTAGCCTGGCTAATTGAGACACCCAGAGATGGTTTGACCCTTTGACCTTTATGACTGCCAACCTGCCAGGCCTTTTAGCTCTCTGATAGACAACTCTCTGTCTCTCTGCACTATATGTGTGTATATGGCTGTGCTGTGTGCGCACGCACACACACACACACGTGTGTACATTGCAGTATAAGATTTTTCTCTGGTTCTGTTTTGTCTGTAAATGTGTGTGCGCTAAAAAAGTGTGTGTGGGGCAGGGCTGCTAAAATGCAGGCAATGGTCTCTAGCCATTAGTCGGTCTTGAGGTCTGCACTGGTAGCAGCTCCCCTGACACTGCTTGTCAACTGTGTGTGTTCGTGTGTGTATGTCTGTGTGTGTGGGGCCCATCCACTCTCCCTAAATGTCACTCCAGTGCTCTACTCTGCCTCACTAACTATTAAATGCCTTTTTTTCAGAGCAATGCCAACACTCAAACTGCAGGCTCAGCAGTCAGCAAATGGGCCCCACTACTCAGAAAAGCACTTTAGACTGAGGCTGAAAAGAGACAAGCCTCACGGCTCCACCTTAAACCAGAGCCATTTTAAAGCAAGGACCCGGATGGGCACACTCCCAGGTATAACACACAACGAACACACACACACACACACATACACACATACACACAATCAGCTTGGTCATCTTGACAGGTCTATTTCACACTCCTGCAGTGCTTGGGAAGATCAAGTGTACACACACACACACACACACACACATACACACACACACAATGGTATTTACAGTTCACTTCAGTCTAGATTGTTTTTTTCCCAATGAAACTATTGGACAATCCCCTGTAACCACCGACAGAGAACTGACTATAACAGTAACATAGTGTGAAGAACCGTGATCAGTTTGCTGAGCAGGTGGGGAACTGATCGAAGCAACATCAAGCCTTTTTCTGTCGTTGTGAACGAGTCGTCTTTTGCAGCTACTGCTCTTTTCTCTTTCCCTCATTCTCTACTCATTCTCTATTTTTTCTACTCCACTTGTTTACTCAACTTTTATTCTGTTCATTATTCACAGAGAACAGGCCTACCACAAAATGCTGACATCATTCCCTTTGCAAATGAAAAAAAAGAAGAAGGGGCTGACTACTGTGGTTGGTTTGGAGTTTTCTACTTTCTTTTTTAAATAGTGCTTGTAAACAGTGTCTTTCATTGGTAGCTTACATGTGACTGTGGGAATTTGTGTTTGTGTGTGTGTGTGAGCATACCAAACTAAACACATAATAAGGCGGTGGGGGGTTGGAAATTCAACACTGAAAACACAAACCCATGTCATTCCCCTCTGTTGTTCAATCATGAGTCTGACAGTCTGACTAAGTCAGCTCCATGACAACAGAGGAATCCTAGAACACACCTTTTTGTTGTTGTTGTTGTTGTTGTTGTTGTTGTTTGAAGGAGCTTCCACTATGGTGGTCCGAATGTAACAGGAGCATCATGTGACCATAATTTCTTCAGAGACGAGGAGAATTTCTACTACTGTCAGGGACACATTGTTTAACTGATAAACTAGGGTTTGTGGTGACTCATTGGTAGAATGCTGAAGTTTGGATTACAGGCCTGTCCAGACCCCATTTCTAATCCCTCTCCTCTAAACCCGTAATACAGTATGGTTACAGTATAAGTCATTTGGTTGTCTCCTGCTTGGCTCCAGTTAATCAGCTGGAATAATTTACACTGGTTGAGAAAACCCATGGGTAAGGACCAGAGCTTCTTTATTTGGCAGAGGTGACCATTTACCTTCTGCTTGGAACCTTCTTTCAGCGTAATCCAGTCGTCGCCGTTGGAGCTTACATCCACTTTGTAGGACTTTACATAGTATTCTTTCTTTGTCTCCTGTGAGATGGCACCTTGTGTTCCAATTTCTGAGACAAACCGAAGGAAGCCAAGATCAACCTGAGGGGAGGGAGAGAGAGAGGGAGAGAGAGAGAGAGAGTGAGAGAGAGAGTGAGAGAGAGAGAGAGAGAGAGAGAGAGAGAGAGAGAGAGAGAGAATTAGACACAAAGTTCAGACTCTTGAAGGAGGAACAAAAAAAGTCCCCCATAGAGTAATACAGGTGTGATTGATTTTAATAAACTCTGAATTTAATAACAGAGAGCAGTGAGGACAATTTAATTTCCTGCAATGAAAGACAAGAGCTTACAGAATAAAGAGAGAAGATCTTTGACTGTATGAGCCATTTGACAAAAGCATTAAAAAAAAAAAAAAAAAAGGATATATATAAAAGGAGACGGAACTTCAGATGTACTCCATATTAAAAAATGAATGCTTCATAAAGTAATCATGAGCCACTGTGTCATTCTGGAAGGTCATTATATTTTCAGTCAGAGAGAGAGAGAGAGAGAGAGAGAGGTTAAGGGGAGAGGTGGGGTTTAGCTGAGCTGACAGGGAAGGTGTGTGTATTTGAGTTCTCAGTGCCCTGGGGGGATTCGTTTGTTAAAATTCAAACACTTCGTGGCATCAAAAAGGACGAGACTCTGAACATTACAACTGCTCAATGTCCACACTATGTCTGCTACTTAAGTTTTCCAAAACAAAGACCTTTATGGATCACATTGTGTGTGTGTGTGTGTGTGTGTGTGTGTGTGTGTGTGTTACACTCCATTGTAAGCATGGAGAAAAACATTCTAGCTCTGACCCAGTGTCCCACCCTCAGAAACTCTTTGGCCAAACTGAGCTGAATGTGTCTCCCCCTGCTTTATGCCTGAAGAGTCATGACTTAAGACTGTGGATTGATTTAACAGTTTTCTCCCTCTGATCATCCACCCTTGGCAGAGAAGGGGACACAAAAGCAATTTATTTCCCCGACCCTAGGATTTACATTCAGACAAGGAACTAGCCAACACATTATTAGTGATGATTTTTTTTCCCCAAGAAACCTACACTGTCAAATAAAGCACACAATCAAGATGTCACATTGCATCCAGAACATAATGAGAAACAGAGAAAAAGAAAAAGAGAAAGAGAACGAGACAGAGAGAGGCAGACAAAGGGCGAAAATCCAGATTCCGGTGGCACAGGGCCTTGTAGGATCAGTTTCCAATGCCGTTAGTGCATCACACGTATTATGGTCTTGGTTTTGTGCACTGATGTTAATGTAAAGCAAAGGGGGTTGTGTGTGGATGGGGTCAAGGACTCCTTCGCATGCTCCTGCAGCACCAAACTGGGAGTAGACAGCCACTCAGTCACTGGCACTGGGATGAGAGACAGTTTCAACTGGACTTTCACTTGCGGAGCTGGAGGCAGAGACTTCAAAACCACACCAAACCCAGAACACAAGCCAGTGTGGTCCATGAGAACTGCTGGTTTTGAGATGTTTGGCTCAGAACATCGTACCATAGCTACAGGTTTAACAAGTTATCCATGAGTCCATGGACATCCGTGTATGTTCTGTAAAATGGTAGCCAAGTTAGGGCAGCACTGTCTAAGAAACATACCCCCGTTGTTGGAACTTTTCAACAGTATTTCACTGGAAACCTGAAATCCTATATCCCTTATTCGAAGGGGAAACATCAATGCCGGCTATTAATTTTATTTCATTTTACACACGGTATGCAGTAACTGCCCAGAAATCTTTCAAAAGACAAAACCAGATGGGTACTGTGAATAAGGTTTTCTACATTACCATACTCTACTGTTTTTCCTTCTTGAAGCATCTGCAGTAACTCAGTGTGTGTGTGTGTGTGTGTGTGTGTGTGTGTGTGTGTGTGTGTGTGTCTGTGTCGGGGCGGAGGGGGGGATAGTTTTCATTGCCGCTTGGGAGCACGTTTGACTCGCCATATAAGGAACAGTTTTCTTTATGGTCATAAACACGGACTGTATCAAATCCCCTGTTTCAAAGCATGTCTTTTTAATAAGTGTAGAAAAAAACAGACACAGACACACACTGATCTCTGGCCAGTGGAATGGGGTTACAATTTTTCTAAAGGCAAAACCCCGTCTGAGCATAACCTCATCTAGACAGTGGGGAGGAAGCAAAATGAGACAGGCTTTTTGCTTCTTCTTTCACTACAACTTGGTCCAACCTGGATCAAAGAAAGCATTCTTTACTATCCGAACTAACCAATGAGGTGTCTTGGCCTTGGACCATCATCCAATCAACTGATCTCATGAGCTTCTAATACAATTAAACAAGCAGAGGGAGCTAGCTGCTAATACACCAACCATGTTTTTACTTTAGAACCAGGTTGTGAGGTTGTCTCAACTAAGCAAGATTACACGATTTCCCCCTAGCTTTGATTCTCGACGTGTCTTCCGTATGCATGTTGAAATATGCATAGCTGGAGGAGCATGTGTTTGGTCTGTAGGGCAGAGTTGACTAGAGCAGAGGAGAGCCAGAGGGAGGCAGTGGGTCTGAAAGACGTGGTGGAGGAAGGAAAACAGGTTGGATCAATTCCACTGACATGAACTGATAACAGATCAGCTCTCAGCTCTAATGAGAGTGCCATGATTTATTGATGTCTGCTTGTTTCAGAGAGAGAGAGAGAGAGAGAGAGAGAGAAAGAAAAGAGAGAAGAGAATGTATGTTGGATACTATAGTTCCACATTTGAATTCTTTTATTTTTCTAGTTTTTCACTTTTCAAAATTGGGATATTTCATTTCTTTTTTGTAGGACTATTACACAGGGCTTGTGTGTGTGTGTGTGTGTGTGTGTGTGTGTGTGTGTGTATGATGTGGTGCCAGACCAGCATGACCCTTTTCATAGCCACAAGGTCACAAGCAACATAAACGACAAAATGGAAGGAAACCACCTCTCCACAGATGGGAATCCCCATGTTGAGAGAGTGGACTCTCCCAAACAGACAGCATCTGTTCCAAACAGAACCACATCACCTTATAAGGACACAACATAGTGATGCTTTGAATTCTCTGTGATGGTTTTAATAAATTGGACTTTTTCTCCACTGGCAGCACCACAAAACCACAAAAGAGCAACATTTGAACTAAAGCCACAACTTGTCTAGTTAATAAACCTTCAATATTCTGCCTTAATTATCCTTAGAAAATTCAGGACAAACACGCATAATTTTTTTTTTTCCGAGTAAAATAAACATTAGTTCACTGCTCTGACACAATTGGCTGAGTGAAGCATACTAGGTGACGTAACCGCGTGAAAAAAAGACCATAAACTGCAGCCTAAACATACCCTCTGCACATTGCATTGTGAAATTGTGCTGACTCAGCAAAATACATGCCCATTTTCAACACTTTTTTTTTTTTTGCCTGCTGCCTCCTCTCCCTCAGACAGGAGGCCTTATGTAACAGGGTGGATCTGGAATAGTGCCAGGCAGCAGACAATGACACATGTGAGGCTTTAGACAGTTACTCAAATCTAAAAAGTACAAACACCCTCCTCCATGATGTCACCATCATTTAATCCAGGCCTAATCTGTCCAACAAAATTAAAAAAACAAAAAACATCTCTCCTTTTCTCTGGGGGAATAACCCACCTGATAATTTCCAGTCATTCTTGTACACAGTTTTCTTAATTCTACCATGAGAAATTCCAATCACTGGTAAAGAGTAAAAGCCAGCCAAATCAGCCTCAGCCATGTTTACAATAAACATTAGTTTAACATTATTTAAGTCTTAGAAAAACTATATTGTCAGGAGAATGTATGGGATAAGACATTGTGGAACCAAAAGGAATCTTCCACAGTCCTTGCTGTGTCAATGCCAAGTTGCCAGGGCCACATTTCAACCACAAGCTAACACAAACAACATAAAATACTCAATATGGACTGTCTCTTTCACAGTGAGAGTTTAAAAGCTATTTATAGTTTGCTGTGAGCGTTTTCCTAGACTGAACGCACACCTAGTGAAACAGTAGGAGACAGAGTCCTGTCTCATTCCTTCATGCTGAGGTGAGAACAACTGAGGTGTAAAGGACCTTAAACACAGGCCCAGAACCAGCTTTTCCAAGTTTTTACTCTCAAAAAGTGAGCAACAGAACTGACCCAAGATCAGTTTGTATGGCGCAACCTCTGCCTGCACTGTTAGGAACAAGGGGTAAAAATCATAGACTGTTGTCATGACACAGCCAAAATGAGCGCAGCAAAATACAGAATGAATTGCTCGCGCTGTGTTTTGCATGTCGGCAATTACGTCTCATGTGCAATTAGATTAATGTGTGTGTGTGTGCGTGTGTGTGTGTATTCGATGAGACGACGCAGACACTGGCCCTTTTGTCTCCGCTAAAGTGGATGACGCGAACAGTAATCCAACCCCCCTTAACCCCATGGTACACTCATTAAACTTCCACCATGTGTGGAATTAGCCAAGCACACAATCTGAGTCAGTCTGGCTGCCTTTCAGCAGAGACTGAGTCTATGCACTGTCTGCCATAGATGGGATGGGGCTGGCTGGCTGGCTGGATGGAGTGGGAATAGAATGGGGAGGGAGAGGAGGTTCAGAAGGTGATTCTTGCCGTTTCTTGTAAGCGTGCTCATGTGAGGGCTACCCTTACCCATTCCAAAACAAAACAGAAAAAAACTGTTTGGGTCCCAACTGCTTTATAGTGGGAGACCTTTTCCCTAACTATAAAGGCACCCCGCCCCCACCATAAAAAATCTTAATTTAGCTACACATTTATAATGTTTTTAATTCGTCTTCTTTTGATCTTTCACAACACACACACACACACACACACACACACAATAAAACAGTTAATCAATGGAGAATGGACATCAGCTTCGTGTTTCAAATTTACGCGTTATCAGCCTGAAAAAAATTGGTTATCAAAGAGTAACTAAAAGGGCAGAGGAGACAACTCAAGCCCGAATGGCACTACTGGGGTTCTGTATCTCTCAATTCATCAACTACCACTCCTCCTTCTTTTCAAACCTACTTCATCCAGTTTCATCAAAAGCACCTGTCTTCCAGTTTAAAGCTCTTATGAAATTCTATCAAGTAAAGGTGTAATTAATTCCCTTTTCCATGAAAATTGTATCAGTGCATGCTGGGACCTGTGAACTCCTCTGAAGACCTCTCATCCGTCAGTGAATTTACCTAGCGGAATTAGCCTGTGTATTTTTAGCTCCTTTCTTGCATTTCTTTTTTGGCATTAAATTAGCACGTGGCGCTGAGCTGCTATCATCCATTTCTCTGACATAGATAAACGATCAGAGTAAGGTAATGAGGAAGAAGGTATTCACGTATGTGAGATGATTACTTCAAATAAAGGTCCTCTGTGGGTTTAATTTCCGCCATGGGAACGGTGTAGCCGTCGGGTTCTGATGGACTGAACTTGGCCGACACATCCCAGACTGAGAGCAATATAGGGTGGTCTGTTGACGGTTAATAGTCAACAGTGTTTTTCACAGTGTGGAACATGCAGCTGATCCAAACAGTACACGAACACTTCATGTTGCCATGGCAATCCTAGCCCTGCTCAAATTTTAGCATGGTTTGTGCTAATATGTTTGTACTAATATCACAATTTCCTGCCTAAAAGAAAAAAAAAGAGAGAGACAGACACCAGTGACTCATGTGGGCTGCTGTATTAAGCATATCAGTGCATCCCTGAGGTGGAATTAATCAGTAGATGATACTCATTGTAACATAGGGACGTCCTCTAGAACATGGTGTACTGTGTGAGCTTCAGTGAGTCAAGTTTCATGAAATGCATTAAACCAATCTAGGTAAAGGCAGAGGCCTTGTAGTTCATCTGAGTTGAAAGGGATTCTGGTTGATATGCTACAAATTGCTCTTGCCAACAAAAAAACCACCCCTCTCCATACCATTCTTTACAGAATTCCTGAACTTCTTGAACACCTGTAACGTGTTTAATGAAGGAAAGAGCCGTGGTGGGTCAGGTGTGGGTGTAGGGGATATAGTGGGGCCTCGCTGCTGGCTTTCTCATCATCACAGAGTCTGATATTAATTACCGTCCTACTGTCTAATTACTCATCACTTGGCAGGAAGACAGACTCATGTCTCGAAATAGCACCTTCAAATCTGTTAACTGAAGAATGAAAGAAAGGGGAAAAAAAGAAAACAGGGAGGGAAAATCGGTACTTTCGGTACGGTGAACACGGCTAACTGACAGCGACGTTTAGAAAGATGGGTGAAGGAAAACAGGACACGGATGAGTGCATCAATACATTGTCTGACATCCTGCCCCGGCAGTCTTTTTCTCTTTCTTTCGTGCATCCTCTTTAGCCCTCTGCTTCTGTCTCTTTGACAGTTTTAAATAAACGAATGGACAAAGGCTGAAGAGGAATGTTTTCTTCAAGGGCAAGGAAGTCAGTAATTAGAGTCTGTTTGATGGCCTTTTCACCTGCTTTCTTCTCAAAATAGTTTGGGAGCACACTGGTATTATTGGTGAGTGGGGGGGGGGGGGGGGGGGGGGGGCAGTCACAGCATTTCTTAAAAGAAAAACGAGAGACACATCATTTCTGTTCACTGGTCAAGCGTTTTCCTCCAAAAGCTCCATCAATCAAGACAACATGATGCTGCATCCTGCTGAACCAGTTGACACATTAGCGACCAGCAAGGCCTTTACCAAAATATTCGCTTTATTACTTTGAATGCTGTGCCCTCTTGCCTGTGCAGCTCCTGCGAACGAGACGTCAGTTAACATCCCCTTGTGACGCTTGGAGAAAAAGGCTTCTGCCATCCCTTTGATTCTTTTCATGATCAAATCATTTAGACGAACAGCGGGAGAAACGCAAGGCGCTGAGAGCCAAATGAAGCAGCCAGCGTTAGCTTCCGCTGTCAGGCTGACGCTAACATACGAACCCCCTTTTTGAAAATGAATTATGGAGACATGGATAAGAATCGTTATGAGGACGAGATTAATAAAACAAAACATGACAACGGCCATGGATGAATCCAATCCCCACCATTAGGCAAAAAAAGAAAAGAAAAAAAAACATGACTGAAATGCTTTCAAGTATTGACAGTTGACTTTCTACCTGAGATGAAAAATAAATGCATAATTCATGCAGCCAGCTTTGATCAATGGGTTCCTGTCAAAGCGAATGAGCCCCCTTGCTCTTTCATGCTCTTGTTCAGACTTAAGCTGTTGCAATGCACTGATGGCATGGGACTAGGGTGTTCACTGACAGAGGTCCGTACCACTTCACAGCGAGCCTTCCACAGGATTTCAAATCGTTCTTTTTTTATTACTCTCCAAAAGATTCCCTGTAGGAAGTCTTTGTTTCTGGTTTTGTACCATGTCTTTCCAAAATACTACCCCTTTGAGGGCCCAAATGTGTTGCACAGATGCAGGTTTTTCCTCACGCTACGTCATGCATTAGAAAAGACTTCCTATTTAAACCAGGCCATCTCCATGAATACAACTTTTCTTTTTTTTTTTTGGAAAGACAGTCTTGGAACCCCCCACCGCCCCCACCAACGCACACACACCCCTGGTGCTTTGACAGAATATATGAAATTTTAAATAATCTGCAGCTGATCAATGATGACGATCACCTCATGGAGATCAAACTTCTAAAGGTAACGAGAGTTCAAAAGACTGCACAGTGACTACCATTACATCTTTAGAGATCCTCTCCTTGCTGAAGCATGACTTGGCCCATCCTCAGTTTCGGGCTGAAAACCCAGTTAATCTCTACATGGGCCAAGCTCTCCTTTCGTTAAACAGAACGGACGGAATTTTCATATCTGCACTGTTAAGCAGTTGTTCCAAACGAGATCCCCTGACCTTCTGGACTGATTATACTGAAAGAGTTTCTGCAGTGCATAGACTTGTTCCTGCTGCTTTAGAACGACGCCCACATTAGCATGCATGACACATACTCTCTCTGGGCAGAGCTTTAAGTGAAATGTAGTAAAAAAAGGTAAGGACATATGTCCTAGCAATCAAAAGCCTGACTGTACTGAATAAGATAAGTGCCCACATGCAAATTGTATTTGAGGTACTAATGAAATACATAATGAATTAATAGTATGTGTCTGATGAGATGGTAGAAGGGAGAAAACTGTATGTATGCCAAGTGTAGTGCACAACCATTAGCGTAATACTGGAGAGTCAGAGAGAGAGAGAGAGAGAGAGAGAGATTGTTGTTGCTTGTCTAATGCAATCCTACTCTTTCAATTAACTCTTATTATAATAAAATTCCTTCACAAGTACAGGGCAAGAGACTACTTTAAATTCGAAACCACTGGGCTGTGGTAGGAGTTTGTTCGTGGTTCCCGTGGAAACAGATGTCTGAGGGGAGCTTAAACTTTTGATTGGCCAAGTGGCAAAAGCCAGTCAGATTGGATCCCAGAGTCTGTTTGACAAACTCAAGATTTTTACTGCCAGAATTTAGCCCCTCCTCCCATGCCCCTCCACCCAATCAATAGCCTTTAGAGAACCCTCAAAAGCTGGAAAATTCTGCTCTGGTCTGTGTGATACCGCTCTGTGGGAGACAGTCCATTTAAAGTTTCATTAAAATGTGAAATGACTAAAGAAGATCAGTAAGCTGAAAGCGAGAGTGTCTATGAAGTCTACTTAATTATCCTGAATAAAATATGAAGCGGCAACTGTGAAACGATGCGGAACAGCCAGCCTGGGTTGATTCAGAAAGCGAGCAATTTTTCTCTCCCATCAACATCAGTTTAGGAGAAGCTCATTTACATCAAACACGAAAAATAAAAATATTTTGCTTCTGAGATTGTCTCAAGGATCATCATGACACTTAGTATAACTCAAACCATTCTTAAGCTTTGACTGGGCACATTTTATCATGACATTCCAGGCAATTAGATAGAGTGTGGTTGAAATGCAGCACTCTTTCAGCTGAAGTCACACTTTTTGAGTACTAGAGCTGATCATTGATTAGTTTTTGAAGCACATCTTTGTAAAATGTTAGTGCAGTCTGTTCTCTTACATTGGACTTTTGATCAATGCAATATTGAACAGAGCCCACAAGCCATAAGACCACTGAATGCCAGGCAAAGACATATTCAACACCACAAACATAGACAGAAAGGAAACACACAATGGGAGAGAGAGAGAGAGAGCGAGAGAGAGCGAGAGAGAGTGAGAGAGAGAGCGAGAGAGAGAGACAGAGCGAGAGCGAGAGAGAGAGTCCACATTCTTCCTCTTATTTTGGACCTCAGGGTTTCTCAGTACCATGACAGCTGTGGAGTCTCTTCTCAGTGGGACGGTTGGGGGATTTCTAGCAACCCAGACTCCTCCAGACCACCAGAGGGGCCACTGGGGACTCCTCGATAAGGACACATCTCCTGTCCCACAGGAAGTGCTTGGGGAAGTCTGCGCATGCCTCTTCGCCAAGCCAGAAACGCCACGGTTCTGCATCGTGCAGCTTTTAGGGCCCCTTTCACTGATTCAATTAGCCTGGATATTGACTGTGGAGCCTCAGAACTGTATTTTGTTAGCAATAAGGAAAGAGCAGCTTTACGCAACTCCCAGAGCAAACATTTGGATTTGGGTCGGTTCTATTATTAACCCCCCCTAGGAGACGATGCTCAGACCACAACTTTCCAGCCATGCAGAGATTGTAAAATAAGTACGTTTGCGCAAATTGGGAGCAGAGAGAAGTCTCATGTTTGTAAGATGCCTGAGGGGCCTCAGTAATAAACTGACCCAAACATTAAAAAAAAGGCCATTCAGAGGTGACACAACATGGTTGTCATGTCAACAGCATCCCTGCTGGCAGGAGCAAGATGCTTTGTAAATCTGTTAGCCTTCTGTGGCAGACACCATTGAGGGTTATACTCGCGTTCCAGCACGCATACTGTGATCTAGGGTCTGAGTGTGTGAGTCTGAGTGTGTCTACAGCTAGCCTGGAGAAACTCCAACATGACACAGACAGGAAGTCTGTCACGTCAGGTATACCTACAAGAGCAGGGGGAATGCACAGTCAAAGAACTCTCCAACAACAGGAGATCTTTGTTGAAGATGAAGGAATGCTGAGGCCTATAGGGAGCTTGAGTGAACCATCAAATTTGAGTGATATTTTTTCAAACATACCAAACAAAACTTCGGTCGTCGACAAAAGGACACAAACAACCTGCTTGTGCTCAGACATTCCCACTCAGCTTGCATAACAGCAAGGCAACAAGTCACTTCCAGCAGTAGAGGTCTAAAAAAGTTTTCTGTTTGCGTACAAAGTTTGTAAGAAGACCTTGGGCAGCACTTCTCCTGCCAAGGCCGGATGTTTACAGCTTTTACTTATTCATGACAGGCAATAGTTTGTTTGAGTGACTGATTGTGATTCTAATGGTACCTGGATCCATTCTTTGTTGGAGTCTTCCGCTGGAGTCCAACCGTTCTCGAAGTTGTTGAGTCTAGAGCGTTCTGGAGACCAGCTGTCACTATACTGAGATGAAGCCACTATCTGCTCAGCCGTGATTTCGCCAGATTCCACACCCAGTGGTTCTGTGCAGTCAAAATCTGTAGAGAGATAGGCAGAGGCAGAGAGAGAGAGAGAGAGAGAGAGAGAGAGAGAGAGAGAGAGAGAGAGAGACAAGGAGAGAGAGAGATGGGGTAAGTTAAAGCATACAGACGTCACTGTCCAAAGAAAGCTTACTAAACCCATCATGCTCTTCACTGGGGATAAAGTCACTCAGGGTCAAGGCACTCTCCATCTCAGGAGACAAAAAAAAAAAAAAAATCGGTGCTTTTCTCCTCTCTCGGTTGTTCCCTCTGTCATTCGCTCTCTTTCCCTTTCACTCCATTCGTGGTAAAAAAAAAAGGATTTAATGGAGGTACACTGCATTAAGTTGTAAAGCTTTATACATAAAACATTCAGCTTAAGCTTTTAACAAGAGCGACTGGCAACTCACAACTCTGGCAACTCACAAACTTCTCCGTAAGCAGTTTATGCTTTTCACACCTGTGGAAGCACTTAGTTTATTCCCCCCCAAGCTTGTCACTCGAAAAAAGGAGAGTGATATTCTGTTTCTTCAGACATGAGGACGGGCGTTTATCACTCAGAATTCCCTACCACCCACGGTAGGGGGCACATGGGATTGTTTACGTTGTTGCGGGCAGTCGACTTGAGGCATCCAGGCTGGGTGGCTAATGACGGAGAGGCCATCCAGAGTTCAGACCTCTGACCTCTGTGGGTTGTTGTCCAGACGTTCCGACAGAGGTTTTAGGTCGGGGGGTGACCTGGGCGATGAGCTAACTCACTGACTAGGGGTCACAGTGACCAAAGATACACACATACACGCTCACACTTACAGCTCCCATAAATCAAACACACACTATGCAAGCATGTAAACGAGCGTGGAGACAACACTCGTATTGACTCCGGCATATGCCCAAAGCGGCAGGCCAGAAACGCTCACACACACACAAACACACACACACACACACACAGTCGGCTCGGAGACCAGAGACGCAGGTTTGAGAGCCGTGGAGCAGATGGAGAGACCATCTGTGTGAGCCGATAGACAGCAGTTTGAGCTGCTCACACTGACTGTTCACACCCTGCACTCCACACCTCTCACTCTCTCACTGCATATCATCATCTTTCTCTCTCTCTCTCTCTCTCTCTCTCTCTCTTACACATGCGCACACACACACACACACACACACACACACACACACACACACACACATACACACATACACACATACACGTACATACATATCTCTTTCTTTCTCTCATACACACATGCATACTCACTGCACAATATCATCTCTCTTTCTCTGTCTCTGCCTCCATCTTCTCATTTAATAACATCTTTCCTTTGTCTGCATACAGTGAAGATCATCTACCCCATATTCACCGTTCCTCTCTGTCTCTCTGTCTCTCTCTGTTCCTCCTGTCACTCCAGTCTACCCACTCTCCATCTAAATGTCTCTCTTTCAGTACAATCATTTCAAAGATTCACAAAGAGGGTCTATTCTCTTGATTTTCATCAGGATCAGATTATTAGTGATATCATTCAGTTCTTTCAGCGTGTCCTGGGAAATAGAGAAATCAGTTCAAATGATCTGTCACTGTGTGAAAAGCTTCCCAACACCACGCATCCCATCATCTCTAATATCTCATCTGTTCTGTTTCTTTCCACAGACAGGTCCCCATAAATAAGCATGTAGAGAAGAGGAATGCAGTGGAATGAAAATTTATGGATTGCGATAAATAATTGATAATGCATGTCTCCACCACAGAGCTCCAGCAAAGAACATGACATTCTCCAACCTAGATATAAAATAACTAGATGGGCCTCCCCCCTCAGCCTCTGTCTATATCTTTGTCTGAGGGCTTGTCAACACTCTGGCCAAGAACATTAAAGCATTGTGTGACTCTTTGCATTATGTGTAAAAATAACCTTCACAGAATATTCCAGCTTTAAAAATATACTGTCTGTTCTGATTCCACCTGTTCCAGTGATGAATCTGTATTTTATGAGTGAGAGGAACTTATTTTTCATGACATCTGAGCTTTTTATGTCTATGTGGAGGAAAGCCAGACACACTGTGTATTGGTACAGCCCTGTAGTATAGAGCCGGAGGGAGGGAGGGCTGTTGTGTTAGGCACAAACACAGACAGTGTTTAACTCAGGACCATGGCCTCTGGGTGACAGAGAACATGAATATTGCTCTCCTACAGATATGCTTAAGCAGCTGGGATTCTCAGTGTTTAATTTAACGCCAGACAGAGAGCCAGATAGAGAGAAAGGGAGAGAGAGAGAGAGAGAGAGAGAGAGAGAGAGAGAGAGAGAGAGAGGAGGAGGAGCTGTGTGCTGGCGGGATGTCTGGGAATAGATTTACAAGCCTAGCACGGCGGCGTGTAACGGTTGGTGGTGTGCTCTTATATGAAATGTTTACTCAGAGTGATTCTTAAATTGGGGTGAAGAGGCAAAGCCCCTGGGTGATCCTGTTAAAAAAATGACTAGGAACTGTCTAGTAAGTGCATGTGTGTTTATGAATGTGTGTGTACACATGTGTGTGTGTGTGTGTGTGTGTGTGTGTGTGTGTGTGTGTGTGTGCACGTACGAATGTGTGAGGCAGTTTCCATAAAGCAAGAGAGATGGGCCGTGACTCCTCACACATCCACTTAATGAAAGAGTACTGCAGCCCAACAGGAAGTGTTGATTTAATAACTCTCCCAGTCACCCTCTGTTCTGTGTGTGTGTGTGTGTGTGTGTGTGTGTGTGTGTGTGTGTGTGTGTGTGGCACTGACACATGAACAGAGCTCTCATGTAAAAACAGCTGTGGTGTATGTCTACACTGTGTAGATGGTGGGCTATACTGTAAACTGTATACAGTCATGTGTTTGGGAATGTGAATCAAATGACTGTTTTAGTTCAGTGAAGTTTGCTCTTCCTCAGAAATAAATGAAGATGACAGTAGATATACTGAGGGGAGTTTTTAATGAGCTTATGAAATAAAAAATGAACTTGACTCTGTGTATGAATTTTGAGTGTCAATACCACTCAATAACATATTAATTATGAAAAGAAATGTAGATAGATATATGAGAAATATGAGCACTACGTTACACTTTCAACGCTTGACAGTAATCGTTTGGAGACCATGTTTATTCCAAAATGTATGGAGCGTCATGAAAGATGCTACTTCATTTTCTCAGTAATAACAGTGTGTTTGAAAAGAGAGACTCTGAGAGGTCACTAACCCTCAGGGACGGTCCTCTCCACCACGGTGAAGTTGGCCGAGAAGCCCTCCTTGGCGATTGCACTGTCTGTGTTGATTGTCAAGGCCAAAATGCCAGTGTAGGAGATTATCCGACCCGGAGTGTTTGATCCGCAGTACCTGCCGATGTATGGACCCACTGCGGGGAGAGAGAGAGAGAGAGAGATAGAGAGAGAGAGCACTACTTGATAAGATTCCTTGAGACTGGATTGAAATTTCAAACGTTGTAACTTAAAAGACAAAAAACCATTCAGGCATAACAAAAAACATGTTTGAAAATATCCTGAATGCATTCATATTATAATTAATATATTCAACTCTTGTTCTAAAAGTATTAAAATGTAATAAACACGAACAGCACATAATAATCATATTCAGTTCGTGTGTAAGCAGATACAAGTCTTTGTAACCTGCTACTGCCCATGTTGTCCCTTAACTTTGTTTTCCTGTAACTAAGCACAAAAAAAGCCTTTTTCTCCAGCTCAGCCTAAAGGACAAATCTGCTCCCAGGGGTATCCACTCAGAGCACGTCTTGTGATTTCTAAACGACTGTTTACTGCAGCAGTATTTTGAACGTGTAAATAAATGACAGAAGATTAACTCTGCCGGAGGGCAGTGACGGCGGCTGACCTCCCGTAAAGGCGTGTGGGAAACAGTCCAGAACTTTCCACACCCTGTTGCCATCGTAATCAACGAGAAAGTGCTTCTGCTAAACAGAAGGCTAGGCCATGGCTCTTGGTCTGTTTTTCTCTGTCATAAATTCCTTTGCTCTCCCTTATACTCAGTCCCCCCCTCTATAGGCCTGAAGGTAGTCATGGCCACAGTCGACTGACTTCTCAAAAGCCACTCAAAAAAAAAGAAAAGAAAAGAAAAAGGGAGGGGGTAAAACAAATGAAGGAGAGAAAAGTAGAGAATGTCAGGAAAGGAAAGCAATAAACGGGAGGCCAGAGACACGTTCCACTGAACACTCTGAATGTATGTGTGAGAGAGAGAGAGAGAGAGAGAGAGAGAAGGAGCACAAGGCCGTGGAATTTTAAAGAGACAGGGGAGTGAAGGAATGCAGAGGGAAGAAAGAAAAAAAAGAACAGCTGAGAGAATAAATTGAAAGAGAGGGACTGAAGAAAAAGGATGAAGAGAGAGTTTGATGGATGGAACAAAATCATTAAGAGAGAGAGGACAGACAGACAGGCAGGGGAGAAAGGTGTCTCTCTCCCTCTCTCTGGCTGTCTGATGTTGCTTATCTCTGATTAGGAGCTCTGTGATCTCCAACAAGTGACTGACTCCTCTCTTAATACGCTCCTTCTCTTTCAACCCCTGACAGATGAAAGAGTCCTGCCAACTCTGTGTGCGTGTGTGTGTGTGTGTGTGTGTGTGTGTCTGTGTGTGTGTGTGTGGATGTGTGTGTGTGGTAGGGTTTGTTCTGAGGGGAGGGTGACACAGAGCAGGGATCTACTGGCTTAAATTAATCTTCATAGAACAGACAAATGCAGCCAGGTGCAAGTGAGAATGTGTGTGTGTGTGTGTGTGTTAACGTGCGTGTGTGGTGTGCGCGTGCCCTCAGCCTCGGGATTATCTGCAGCACAAATTTAAAACACTCTTAATGTGTCCTGTGTGTTTGTTCAGAACAGGGTGGGGCACCAGGCAGGGAGGAAAGGAGAAATCAAACACTCTCTTCCCAGACTGGGCAGCCCGACAGTGGGTAACACGGTAGTTGTTCCCCCGGGTTCTCTGCTGGGGCTTACTGTCCTGTGCCTGTCAGCCTTCCACACTAATGCACTATTGATCTACATGGCATCGCAGGTTATGCCGCTGTCATCTGGGTCAGGGATGTTCTTTCTGTTCCTGGTTGAGATACTGGCTGACATATCAACATGAGGGAACATTTTGCCATGCTATGGTCATCCTCTCTGGTACATGAGGGTCTCACGTGCTGGTATTTTACCCAATCTACTTTCCATCCGATGCATCATGAGAAGTTTTTTCAGACAGTATCTGTATCAAAGGTGCAACATAAACCAACTTACATAATAAGTGTAAACAGATGCATAAATTATTATATATATTTTGGAATAGGCCTCTGTGATTTGACTGATAAAACAGAGGTAACTACTTCAAGTCAGTGTATGTGAATAAGTTATAATTGAAATATGGTCAGGAAGAAGCCAAGAAAGTGAGTTAAACTCAAAATGTCTGCTTGCTAGCTTCAACTTTTTTTCCCTGCTTTTTCACCTGTGTGTCAAAAATAACTGTGATAATGATGTGTAATGATATTAAACTCCCAGGTTACATTCTCTTTTTTTTTCCAGCTGAGCTGTCTTATTTGCTGGTGGCTATGTTTTTACAGATCTGGGTCTGGGGAAGCTGAAGAGATGCCAGGGCTGTAATTGTTTTGGAGAAAAAAAATATATTTTAGGTGGGGTAAGGCAAATGTCAACATTCTTTCATGCCCAGACAAATCAGACAGAGACAAAACAACTCCTGGTGAGAGTGAGAGAGAGAGAGAGTGAGAGAGAGAAAGTGAGAGAGTGAGAGAGGGGGAGGCTTTAAAGAAATGGGAGTTTGGCATGCTTCAAACTCAACAAGTTACTGGACCCTCCCTAGACTCCATTAGAGAGCATTTAAATCTGTGTGTGTTTGTGTGTGTGTGTGTAGATAAGATCCTGCTATCTTGACTTCAGTTCAGGGTGGGTTTTTTGTTTTGTTTTTTGTTGCATGCCAGAGCATTTTGTCAGGAGCCGATTATTTCCTTGTGTAGTCCCCTGTGGCCAATTATATTGCATTGTGACTGGGCGATAGTATCTGCCAATCCAGAAGACTCTGCCATATTCACAAGGACATGGCTCTTCCTTCACTGACCTCTGCTCCTCTCAGACACAGGACCAGACAGAGTGGTGCACAGCATAGAGTAGCCCTGCTCAAGGCTGCTGACTTTCAATGTCACTATTGTGTGTGAGCGTGTGTGTATGTGTGTGTGTGTGTGTGTGTGTGTGTGTGTGTGTGTCTGTGTAGGGTCCTGCTTTCCGGCCCTTACACTACAGAGGACAGTGGGCCTGTGTTTAGGGGTTACGCTTTGCACCTGGTGACCTGACCCAGATTCACCCAAAGTCTGTGCCTGTGTGTGTGTGTGTGTGTGTGTGTGTGTGAATGAACATTATGAGCATCTGTATGTCTAATTCTGAGAACTGTCTACTGATTTATGCTTGGATTCCGTTCACATTACAGTAGCTGAGAGACATGCACCTGTCATGTGTGTGAATATTTAGCAGTTCAACAACAACAAAAAAAGAATCATCTTAGTTACATCAGAGGATGGCCATGGAGGAATGAAATAATTTCATCATTTCATTTCTACCATACCCATCCATTTCCACTGAATGTCATCCACGCACTCTTGGCAGTCCATTAGTGCTGCCAGTCTCTTGCTCTGTTGTAGTGTTTAGAGCTATATTAACCAGACTCACCTCCAGGGAAACCATCCCATATCTCCAGTCGGTCATAACGGCAGAAGACCCCGGCGGGAGGGGTGGTGTCCGGCTCCAGTTCAAAGCTCTCGAACTCCAGAATGATCTCTGACATTTTGGGGGCAAAGATCATGAAGGTACAGTCCAGGTTGTTGGGATACTTCTCTGGGAAGCCAGGAGACTTGATAACTCCACTGTTGGAGGTGAAGTTTCTGGAACATTCTGGCCCTGAAGAGAGAGAAAGAAAGTGGTAGAGAGATGGAAGGATGGGGGATGTGGGGGGGTTGGAGGAAGAAGAAGAGGGGAGAGAAAGACTCTTGTCAGTGCTGTGTTGTTAACTCAAAGACAAAAAAAAGACAAAGGGAGGGGACAAAACAAACAGAAGAGATGACTTGGTGGTCTTTCTGTGATGGCAGTTTATGGCCTAGGACAGAAAGCCCACCCTGAAGTTGTATGTGTATGACCAAGGTCCGCTTCTCTTCCTAAAAGTGTGTGTGTGTGTGTGCTCAGAGTGATAGATGGAAGGGGGCAAGGGAGTGTATATGCACATAAAAGCCTGAGTCTAAATCTTTAAAGCATACGCCACAAGAGTCAGAACTTAAAATAAACTGAAACGCATGATGAAACACAAAAGTGTTCTTTTTGGAAAGATGAGGATGCTGTCATTTTTTCAAGAACATCCTTCCTCTCTTTTCTATCCTTCCGTTTTTCAGCTTCTTCCTTTAACCTCTTTCGTTTCCCCTTTCTTCTTTCTCTATTCCATTTCCTAACTCTCTCTTGCTCTCTCTGGTACCATCTGGGGGCAGTGTGTGAGAGTGTGTGTGTGTGTGTGTGTATGTGTGTGGGTAAACATAACTGAGAGGCCTCAATCATCAGAACTGTTGGGGGTCTAAAGTAAACATCGCGGTCAGATGACGTTCCAAACAAATGACCCTCTTTCATCATTACCAGTCTGCACAGCATATGAGAAGAGCTTGGAGAAAATTACAGCCTCTCTCTTTCTCTGTCTCTCTTTCTCTCTATCACACACACAAACACACAAAATACACACATACATACACACACATACACACACACACACACACACACACACACACACACTCAACACTCTCTGGAGAACCTGTGCTCTCAAGTGTTGAGAGGTGTCAGTTGCTTTGACAGACACATCATTATATCACGCTGACTTCATATTCAGAAGATAATTTATTATTACGCATGTGCTCTCACTGAACCTCAGAGTTTGGGTTTGAAAAGAAAACAAGTGCGTTGGGTGGAGATGTTAATGGATATCTGATTGAGTCATTATTTAACCTTCAGCAGTGCTCTGTGAGGTGCTGGCAGGTTCATGCTAAACGTGGCAAAGTATCTAACGCTAGGGAGAGATAGAGATTCCATACTTAAGTTATTACATCAAATGTTAATTATAGTGGTAAAAATTTGGATGACAAAAATTGGGATAACCTTTAAGTGAATAGATAACTGACTGCATCGAGTCAGAACAGAGGTAAAGAAAGGGAAAGACTTAGGGAAGCAATATAATAAAGATAAAAGAAGATTACGGAATTAAAAACAAACGTATCTAAAACTAGCTCTGCCAAATTTATTGTGAAGTGCGACATTTTGATAAAATTGAAGACGTTGACTGAAAAGGAAGTAGAGGAAAGGAGAGAGGAACAGGATGTAAAGGAAGTAAAAAAAAAAACAAAAAAAAAAAACAAGTGCAGGCAGCTAAAGTGGATGCGACAAAATGTTTTATTATTTCTTTCTTCCTTTGTCTCTGTCATTGATGCATCTGGGTCACTAATTCACAACCATCAGGACCACTTTAGCCTGTCCTACACATGCTCCACAAATGTGCCCAGAATACCCCCTTTTTTTCTCCCTCTCAGCTCTCTCTTCCCTCCACACACACCCTCTCTCCCTCTCTCTCTCTCTCCCTCTCCTCGTTACCACAGTAACAGTGCCTGGAGAGGGAGTTTTGAGGTTTAAGTGAGATGACATTTTGCGTATGGTTAAAAGTTGGGTCCAAAAACAGTGGGGCAGTAATCCGACAATTTTCCTTCCTTGCTATCCAGACATTTGAACTTTTCCAGTATTTTCTACCATGGCTTTTTTTTTTCTCTCCTGTAAAATGGAAGAGGAAAAAAAAAAGAACTCTTAAGTAAGGCTCAGGGAAGTGACTTTGAGAGTGGCTTTCCAGAACCCAGTGGGCACATCCTTAAGACCCGAAGCTAAGAGCAGTCACCTAAAGGAAAGGGTTGCAAAGGGCATAGAGCCAAGGCAGAACGAGAGGGAGGGTTTGGAAGTGGAGTGGAAATGTGGGACCTTTGTTTTGAGTTTTGAGTTCCAACTGCCCCCCTAAGTGCTCTGAGAAATCCATGTGTGAAACCCTCATCCATGAACACAGTGAGTGTTTATATGTGTATGAATGTGTGTGTGTGTGTGTGTGTGTGTGTGTGAATGCACGCATGTGTATGTTTCATTTCTAAGATGGTGCTCATCTCTGAGTGGAGGTTAAGGGTTAAGAGTAAAACATGTTGTATACACACTGAAAGAGGAAGTAGTTATGGATGGTGAAGAGTGGGTTGTCTATAGCAATAACACATTAATGTCACAGACAACCGGGAGATAGAGTCACAACACAAACATGTCTCTCTGTTGACTCTCTGCTCCCTCTCTCTCTTTCTTTCTTTCTTTCTTTCTGTGCAGCAATTGAATGTTATCAGTACATACTCTCTTTCTTTCCCACTTCATTCACACAATGAATGGAAGAACATACTGAGGTCAAGGTCTCAGCCACACTGAGTGTGTGTGTGTGTGTGTGTATGAGTCGGGTGTGTATGAGTGCGTGTGTTTATGTGCGTGTGAATGCGTGTGTGCATGCCCACAGAAAAGAGATGAAAAGATGTTGTATAACAGAGAGCCATGGACAGCTGGTCCCCTGATGAGTTTATCTGTGTGTCTCTTTGGAGAGATCTCTGTATCTCGCCTGATGCCAAGGTGCTGTTTTGTGTGTATGTTTGTTTGTTTGTGTGTATGTGTGTGTGTGTGTATGTGTGTGTGTGTGAGTATGTGTATATGTGTGTATGCTCAAAAAAGAAATACATTGTGTAAAGAGCGTACAGCCCCCCCACATACACATTCTCATCACTTGTGATTGCCCCTGTGGTTGTTTTCAAGCGGTTACAACAGATTTTACGACAGAGAGAGAGAGAGAGAGAGAGAGAGAGAGATGAGAAAAGAGAGGATTCCAGGGTCCTGTAAATCCGAGTAAAACAAATAAAGCTTTGTGAAAGTGGCCCAGTGGTGCATATCCCATCCTCTCTTTCTCTCAGCACCACAGCTCCCAGTACTTATCCTCTCATACATTCCTTTCTCTTCTTCTTCTATAAAAATACACCACGCTCTGTCAGCCCTACACATACACTTGAAAATACTGGAACAATATCAGAGAGAGAGAGAGAGAAAGAGAGAGAGAGAGAGAGAGCAAGATGGTTAGGACAAACACACGGCTGATTCATGGTGGCTAAGTGCTAACTGTGACGTTAACTGCCTGCGTTTGTGGTTTTTACTGACAGTACATGTATACATTGCCCTTATCTCCTCTGAGAGAGACCACAGAGTAGATTAGCAACCAAACTCTGAGGAATCTGTGCAGTTTATTTTATGGGGAAAAACACTCGACTTGTTAAAAAAGATCTTTCAAATGCCCTGTGTTAGCAGCATGCTAAAGAACAATCCCCAGGTGGCACAGATCTGTGCTATGTAATCCAAATCTTAAACAAATAGACTTTCAGCAGTGTAACTGGGATCTCTGTCAACCCTGGGGTCCTGGGTGAATAGTAAAATTTGGTTTAGTTTTAAATGTTTTGAGGTGTTTGCATGAGTGTTGAAATTGGGCGCTGCAGGGAACACGTTAATCATTAGATGACATAGCTGCACAGCCAGCGACTGAATCTCTGGGTGGACGGAGAAATGAGAGGCAGCCAGACATAATGGCCGGGGGTTTTAAGAGTCTTGGTGAGTAAATCGCTGCTGTTTATTTTCCAAAACGTGTGTGGGGTACATGATGAAGCTGGACACACACACACACACACGCACAAATAGTCAGGATATGACCATATTCTGAAACGTTAACCTTGCAGTCACAACATTCAGACTTGTCCGTCTGTCTGTCTGTCTGTCTCTCTCTGTCACACACACACGCACGCACAC